>NC_041396.2:140454662-140622162 GCF_900747795.2 Erpetoichthys calabaricus
CAGACTACCCAGGGCTTCCTGGCCATGAAAGATGGAAAGAGAAATATCCTCAACCAAACAGACTGGACCGGGAATTACTAAAGCTACCGGAACTGAGCATAACCAAGAATTACTTCACTTTGCGGATAAACTTTACCTACAAGTCAAAGGACAGGCCATGGGGAAACATTTTGCTCCAGACTATGTGAATACATACTGTATATGACAGACTGAGAAGAGACAGCCTTACAAAAATGCTCACTCAAACCAAACAACTACTACAGATACCTGGATGATATCTGGAGCACTTGGACACATGGACTGGAACAATTCAAAAACTTTGTGCAGATTCTGAATACACACTATTCATCCGTCAAACTCAGATATACCATGAATGACAAAGAGACCAATTTCCAGACCATTTAAAAGTCTGGAATCTGAAACAACAGGAAAACTGGACATAAATGTGTATTTCAAAGAAACAGATATGCATACCTGACTGAACAAAGAGAGTTACCACCCCAGACACACGTTTAAAGGACTGGTAAAATCTCAATTTCTCAAGTACCATAGAATCTGCAACCAACGAATGGACTTCCATGATGTCACCACAATTCTTTTTCTAAGCCTCAAGAAACCAGAGGATTTGGAAGAATGTTCCAGAGAAGAATAAAGAGGGTATTTCTTCAAAGACCAGAAATGAACAGCTAGAGAATAATCCCTTTCATCACAACCTGCTTGGAAACTAGAGTAATAAGGCAAAGGTTTCAGCAGACCCTCAGAACCACACAACTACAGAACCACAAAGCCTTCACAGCACACAGAAAAAAACAGGAGTCTACAAACAACCTATTGAGAAGTGGACCCCCAGACATGATAACACAGAGATAAAAAGGAAACCAGTCCACTAGGAAGAAATGCAGACAATAAAGATCAAGATAAACAACAGTACATACAGAAAAAGACAGAGACTAACCCCGGAGGAGGCAAACTGCATATATGCCATTTTAATGCTTGAAGGCACATGTTATGAACTGAAAGGTAAATTAACTATTATGTTATTGGTATTTTGGTTGAATTTCTGATCTAACAGAATTCTGTTTTGTTTAGAAATCAACTTTGTTAAGTGAATGGAATTTTACACAAACATATGTATGTCATTGAGATTTGACACTAGAATTACCAGAGCCTACGAAAAAACTTGTGAATCCCTTTGTACCTCTCTGTCAGCAACTTTTGTCTTGTAAATGTATCGATAAACCCAAGCAGCAAGCAGCCTGCTATACCATCCCCCCTACCGCCACAGAACGGGCAAGAAGTTCTCCCAGTTCAAGCCTTGATTATCTGGTAGTGAGCTACCTAGAATTGTATAGGGGAAATAATTTCATGTGTGTTCCGTGTCTACAACAATCTATGTAAACACATCATTAAAACAGAAACGTTTTTTATGTTTTAGTAATAAATTACAAAATGTAGACATGAACTGTATAATATGTGAAGGCTGATGGCCAAGTATCAAATAAACACTTTCACAAACGGTGCAAGTATAATACTACAGCTTCTGTGGTGCAGCGGTAAGAACTGCTGAGTTATAATCCAGAGGTTGTGAGTTCAAAACCAGCAAATTTACCATTTTGAGTAGTGAGCTGCTCTTATTGTTGATATTATACAATAAAAACATTTTTGATTTGCGTCTGTAACAGCCGGTGTAAATTTATAGTACTTATAAAAGTTAGCATTTTTTCTTTTTACTTTTATTCTCTCAGTCTTGATCATGATACAACACCCACCCCACCACCCGAGATCTGATGCTGTTAGTTTTTATCTGAAACGGGGTATAACTGTAGATGTGAGTAGTGTTTTGAGACAATGGAACTGGAAATTCTCTGATCTGGAGGGATAGAAGCTGACACACAAACGCTCTAGAATCTGCCTTCTTCGTATCTCATTGTCAATTGAATTTTTTTTTCACTTGAAGTTTTATTGAGTGTTCCTGCTCACACTGAATTAGTATGCACCTTATGGTCCCTGATGTCAAAGCTGCACTGACAAAAAACAGAAACATAGGTATATATGATATTTGGAATAATTCATTTTATGACCTGTATAGCACATTTCAGAAAACATTGAGGCACTGATGCAGCATTATTCATATTATTCATATTCATTCGCATGCCTTCTTGTGGTTGTAATCAGTGACCACATTTTTTTTTTCCGATCTTGCCTAATCTCCACATTTTGATGCATAGTGGTGTTTCTTTTGTACTCCAGGACATACAGGGGAAAGAATAGTACAGAGAGGTTAGTTCCACGCTATATGCAATCATCAAATTCAAATGTAAACAGTTCCCGCACCCCCAAGGACTGTCCTTCCTACATTTACAAAATGCATAACTGTTGCAATGTACACACTTCTCTCTATGCTGTGGTTCCTATTACACTGAAGGGGTGCTTGACACTCATTGAGTTTGTTTTCTTGGGGGAAGCGGCGGTGTTAGAACAGAAGCTTGTCGATGTTGTATCCTCTTTTGCTTTATCCATCGCCTTTTCTTGTAAGAAGCGAAAACGAAGTTCCTCTGCAAGGTGAGCAAAGAACACTCTTGTTTTATCAGTGGACCCGTGCATGCCTTGTACAGTACATGTGCGTTGATCGCCAGCAGGTCAAACTTGTTGTAGTACAAGCAACTGGCCACCTGCATGCTCCTGCTTGCACTGAATAAGTTCACGCCTTCAGGTGCATGATGTCAATGCAGCACCGGGAAAAAAAAAGAGACAAATATATGTGACATTTTGAAGAAATCATTTTCTGACCTGAATAGTACCGATCAGAAAACATCATCGGACTAATGCAATATTATTTGAAAACGAACAGTGTCAGATAGGGTGTGAATTTATGCTGGCAATGTTAGTTAGGGTCAGATTGGTTGGGGTTTTGCGTGAACGTGACTGAGAGTATCAAACTGAAAAAAAGCTAACTTTTACAAGTACCATAAATTTACACCCGATCTGACCAAGGGCAGAGGTCTGTGTGTTAATGTGAATAATGCTTGGTGTATAGACACTGTTGTAACGGAAAGTAATTTCTCTGCTGATCTGGAATATCTGATGATTAAGTTTAGACCTTTTTACTTACCTCACGCCTATTTTTATCACTGCTGTGTATGAACCACCGGATGCCAACACTAAGCTGGCAATGAACAAATTGCTTCTTGCTCTTAGCAAACAACAAATGGCACATCCAGATGGGGCTTTCATTACTGCTGGTGATTTCAATCATTGCAACTTTAGAACTGTATTCCCAAGTTTCATCAAAACATCTCCTGCCCCACCAGAGGAGACAGAATTTTGGACCACATGTATGCAAAAATTGCTGAGGCCTACAAGTCCATTCTGCTCCCCCACCTTGGACAATTTTATCACCTCACCCTGCTCCCCAAATATACACCACACATCAGACGTGTGAGATCTTTGATGAGGACGGTGAAAGTCTGATCTGAAGAGGCAAACTCTTCTTTACAGCAGAAGTTTACGTATACAGACTGGAGCTTGTTTGCCACCAATGCCACTTGGGACTCAAAAGTGGACATTGAAAAGTTCACATTTTCTGTTCTGGATTACACCAATACTAGCATTAATGAGGTCACAACACACAAACAGTTTAAGACCTTCACTAACCAGAAGCATTGGATGGATAGGGAGGTTAGAATCCTGTTGAAAGCATGCAATGCTGGTGTCACTTCTGGCAATGCTGGGAGCTACAGAACATCAGAGCCAACCTGGAAAAGGGCATCAGGAGATCCACACAGAAATACAAGTAACCATTTGAAAATGAATTGTCAATTGAACATGTTTTTTTTTTTCTTGATCTTGCCTGTACTCTGTGTTATGGTGCACGGATACCGAAAATGCAGACAGACTTCTTACAGTACAGGCAAGATCGAAAAAAAAACATGTTCAAATGACAACTCATGTTCAAATGGCATAGTGTTTTCAAATAGTGACGTTTCCATGTATGAATGTGTGTATGCATGTGTGAGAGAGGCAGAGACAGATTTGATCTCATTCAAGTGGTTACTGGAATATAAAATAAACACTTTTGCAAAGGTATAATGAAACAAGTGTGCTTTTATTCAAGAATAAAACTGAATAACAAAAAATTCAAGTGACTGCAAGATAACAAGCAGATCGTATCTTTGATTGGTGGTACAACAAATAATTCTAAGCAGGTATCAACCACAGTACCAACTGTGGTCATCGCTGCTCTTGTGAAAAAAATGGAGATAAATGGCATCAAAGAGGGAGAGGTAACTTCGTTGTACCACATGAACGTCACTGAGAGAATAAAACTGAATAATAAAAAATAAGCGCTAACTTTTGCAAGTAGCCAAAATTTACACCGGGTGTTACAGAGTCAAACCAAATGTATGTTTTTATTATATTATAGTAATAATAATAATAGCAGCTCACTACTCAAAACACGAAGCGCCGGTACTCTGCACCATCCAGGAATATGTATTAGCTTTCTGTCGATTGACATTTCAGCTTGGGTTTGTAACTCATTGACAGCAACATGTAAATTGAATGATTTTTGTTTTTACTTTGGTTATATTCTTGAATAAAAGCACACGTGTTTATTTCATATTTGAAGTAAAGTCTTCACACATTATACACGTCACGTCATTATTAGTATAACATGGAAAAAGTTTCTGCTTTAGGTATGTGTTCAGCATTTCTTGCCTCGCATTTCCTTTTATCCTACACTTACCCAGAAATTTGTAGACACGGAAGAAACATGAAATGCATGTGTTCCAAATAATTATATACTGTATTATTTCCCCAATACAACTTCAGGCACCTTACACACAGATGAGGAGCTTTGGCTTGAGTTGGGAGAACTTTCTGCCCAAGTTGAGCTCTGTCAAGAGGGGGGATGGGACAGCAGGCTGCTTTCTGCTTGTGCTGATCTACATACTTACAAAACAAAAGACGTTGATGGAGAGGTGCGAAGGAAATTAAGGTGGGCCAGGATTATGAGATTTTTCATAGACTTCAGGGGTTCTAGTGTTAAGAGGTAGGCTAAAAACTTATTTTTACTAAATGGCATTTCTGAGTTAGTTTTATTATGTTTATTGTTATTATTCTTTTGTGCAGCACTTTGGCTCAATGGCGGTTGTTTTAAATTGTGCTATATAAATAAATTGACATTGATATTTATTCATGTGTCTGTACATACTAATCAGTATTCATATCTATATACTCTTCCTTGTATATACTACTACCTGTAAATTCAGATGTTCTCTCTCTCTCTCTCTAGAGAGAGAGAGAGAGAGAGAGAAAGAGAGAGAGAGAGAGAGAGTATTTCTCATTTGCATGCTGCCTTATTGAATCTTATTGTCTATTGCATTTTAATGTACTATTTGCATCCACTATCTAATGCATTTTACTATTTGCACTTTCTGGTTAGATGCTAAACTGCATCTTGTTTTACCTGTACAATTACAATAAAGATGATTCTAATCTAATCAAACTAATTTGATAAAGGAAGAAATGAGTTATAACTCCACCAGAAATCCTTTCAAACCTCACATCATCCTTTTCAAATTTACTTTAGCTCAGTGTCAATAAAGGATAATTCTAAAATATAGTTTTGATGCATTATTCATATCTTAATGCTCTTCATTATGATTGGGCCTTTATCTTTTTACATGTAACAAGGTCTTCTAACAGCCTCACAATTCTCATGCTCATAATTAAATGCTCTGTTAATATACTAAATAGAAAGTTTTTATTTAAAGTGAAATTAATCATTCATTCTTTTTCCTAACCCCCCTACTTCAAAGCAGAGTTGTGGGAGAACCAGAGTTTTTTCTGGCAGTGCTGAGTGCAAAGCAGGAATCAAGCCTGAATTGCAGTCTATCAGGGTTCAATCAAGGTTTTTAGTTTACACAAAAAAATGTAATTTGCCTTCTCAGTCGCATCCAATAACAGGCAGAAATTAAATAAAACAAACAAGAAGAGACAAGAGAGAATAAAACTCTAAAATTCTAAAATATTTACAACATTTAAAAAACAGAATATATGTTTACTACTTCTATCAGTTTAATAATGAATATTTACCTGAAATAGTTACATGATACAAACTACTACACTTCTGGAATTGTGTTATTGCCTCAGATATTCCTTACTAAGAACCTGTATGGCACTGGGAAGAAATAAACTTCTGGAGCCAGTTTTGTGGGTCTTTAAAGCAACTATCCTCCCTGATTAACTGAGGTAATAGGGTCATCAGCTGAGATGACTTCTAGTGTTTTCAACGTTGCCCTCTGACACACACTTACCAAATCATTTACTGTACATCAGCCCCAATAACTTTATCTGCATGTTTGGTAATCTGCTGGAGCTTTTTAAAATTTTGGTTTGTTAGACTATTAACCGGGCAATGAAGCTGAAAAGTGATGTCAGACTGGATTACAGTGCAGAAAAAGAACCTCATTTGAAATAGTCTGAGGTCACAGAAGAGTGACAAGAGCAGATTGCATTTAGGGCACTTTTTTATCATTATTTATATTTCACAAAACTTGAACCACCTCAACTGGCTCATTTCAATGCAGAGGAACAACGGCTCTACTTTGAGCTTCTACTGAATGTCTGCGTTTCTCACCCCAAATCTAAGTCCAGACACCCTGTAAAGGAAATCAATTTCTGCCGCTTGTATCCGCAACATAGTTCTTTCGGTCACTACCCACAGCCTCTGATCATAGGTGAAGATAGGAATGTAGATCCAAAAATAAATTAAGAACTTTCGGCTCAGCTCTCCCTTTACAACGACTGACTGGTACAACATCTGTATGACTGTGGAGATTCACACACTCAAATGCATGCATGCATAGAAGTACTGTAACTGCAGTACATACAGAAAACCAAAGTACGGAGAATGGAAACTGACAACAACTACACCTGCATTTGCACATAGGCCTTTAGACCTGTGAGGGAGCAGAAGTACTCTCTGCACTACTGATACAAATAAAGAAATATGATGTTGGCAAGGTGTATCTGTTATTTACAGGTTTAATTTATCTTTCTTTGTTTAAGCATATTTATATTAGATTATTTATACTAGAGTATTTGCTCTTACAATAGCTACCACTGTTGCTTCACAGCTCCAAAGGAATTTGCATGAAAAAAATAGAAATCTGAGATGAATTGGTTTTAATGAAAATATGTCAGTTTCATTACATAGTGCTATCACAATGTGTATAACAAACATAAGCAAAATCCTGCAGATAGTCCATCCATTCATTCCATGAGCTTTCTTCTTCCAATTCAGGGTCTTGTGGGTATGAAGACAATCTCAGCAATGTCAGGACTAACAAAAGAAGCAGTTCTAGAACGCTCACACATTCAGAGTCAGTTTCAGTTTAACAAATAAAATGTCATTGGGAAAAAGAAAACAAGAATATCCAAAAGATAAATGCTTGCCAGCCTTTTTACAGTGCTTATAAAAAATATTCACACACTTTAAAGTTTTCACATTTTAGAATTATTCAACATTGAATCACAATAGATTTAATCTCTCTGTTTTTGCAACATGAAAATGCATAGATATATCTGAGACCACTACAATGTGGGACTTGACTCTAAATGAAGTGATGACTTTTATTGCTATTTGTTATGTGCATAGAGTATATGGTAAGAAAAGCATAAATATGAAGAGGTACTGATAGAAAAGTTTGGGATTGCCTTTTTCAAAGAAGACATGTCACAGAACTGGCACCAGCAATAGATGATTTTTATGTTTAATCAACAAAGAAACACGACAGGAGCATCTCCAGACTGATAAACCTGCTGTTGATCAGACACATGGCATAATTTTGTGCAGAACTGCATTTTGTGTTAAGCCTGGATGGAGGATAACTGTAGATGATCAACTATTCCATACAAAGTGCTGATGCCCTTTCATCCAGTACATGGCATACATACTGTTTTGTATTTGAGGAAAGATTCCACACAATCACTAGGAGAATGACTATTAGAGAATGTGGTGATGCAACTGGAACTTCCATCCATCCATCCATCCATTTTCCAACCCGCTGAATCCAAACACAGGGTCACAGGGGTCTGCTGGAGCCAATCCCAGCCAACACAGGGCACAAGGCAGGAACCAATCCTGGGCAGGGTGCCAACCCACCACAACTTGAATTTTTCACCAGCAAATGGGAGAAATGCCATCATGGACAATTTTACACACTGATTTCCTTTGTGACAAAAAAAAAAACACAAGCTTTCTTGATACAGTGAATAAAATGAGATGAGAGTTTCCACCCTTCACATGCAAAGAGAAATTTTCTTAATGGCAGTGATAAAGACTGAGAAAGCCACAAAAGAATGCCAGCATCCATCCCACTGTCATCATCAGCTCAGGCAGTACTGTAATCTCACCAAGGTAGGTAGTTTGCTACTCTCTGTATTTCTTACTTTTATCTAAACTACTCACTGTGGAAATAAATAAATAAATGTGATATTTCTATATTTGATAACTTTTATAGATGGGTATGGATGTGCTTGATCAGTTGACAAGGTGAAACAGGGAGCTGCTGTTGGGCTGTCACAGTGATTTACAACCTAGTCTTTGAGGTGATCAGTGCCCATATTTTGTATTCAGAATCTATGGGAAAGAAGGAAAGAGGAAGGCACTTTATTATGGACTTTGCACAGGAACTTTGCAATAACCATAGTGAGGTCAGGGAGTCAATAACATCAAACAAGAAAATCGCTCATGTTACAGCATCCCTTCAGGTCCCTCTTGCTGCCAGTCGAATAACCCATTGCCATTTTGGAAAATTCAGTTGTAATATAACAAAGGAAAACTGTGATAAGTGCTATCATTATTGTGTGCGGGAGCTGCTCAACGAAGTTGCAAAGAATTCTGCCAGTTGCAGTTTACATTAAAATACAATGTGTTATAATAAATGTAAAAATCTTTTCACAGGTAAATAAAGTTCGTAATGCTTTGATTTTAAGTGTCCAGCTGAATGACATATATAATATTTCTTTTAACAACTCGCAAAACATTTTTTTTTAATTGTAAAGGTGTGTTATCATTGTATAAGGAACTGTATGCAAACAAGAGGTAGTATGTCAAGTTTTTTTTTGTACAATCAAGCTTTTGATAACTTAAGTTAGGTAATCTACTGTTTTTAGGGGTTGGGCAGCAGGAATGTGCTATCAGCATGTTAAGCTAATTAGCCATTAGTGAGAACAAATTCAGACACCAATTGCCATAGCCCTGGCAGCTTTTGTACTGAAAATATGAATGGATGTTTTATTGCAGATGAACATTTATGCAATCAATTTTGTTTTTAATATTTGTAATTGCTTTAGATCACTCTGCAGAGATCTGTTTTCATGTTATTAAAGGGTATTATTATCAGAATCAGAATCAGATGTTGATTAGCGTCAAAAGGCCATATTGAATTTACTGTGATTCAATATTTTATAATATTAAATTGTGAAAACTTCTAAGGCAGACCTAGGTTTTGTATGGCCCATGGACCAGTCTGCTTCTGTTGGGCCTGTGGACAGACGGCAAGTACTTGACTGGGTGTGTCAGTCTGCATCACAGCTAGATGTGACTGTGCAGACACAGACTAAAATTGATAAATGTAGGGAAACTGCAGGAGACTGCATCACAAAAAGGAGTGATACAGAGATTGTTTGTGTTTTATTGAATAAAGAAGGATGACACCTTTTGTTAATCTGTGACCCATCTGCATTTTGTGCAAAGACACAACAAAAATGAGCAGTAAAAAATGAAAATGCGATACCAGATCATTCAACAATCTTGGACTCCTAAGTGTTTTTTCACGGTGGTTGGTGGTAAAGCAACCTGTTTAATATGTAAAGAGCACATCGCTGCATTTAAAGACTACAACTTGAGCCGTCACTTCAAGACCAAGCACACTGAAAAATAAAGAAATTTATCTGAAGAGGAGAAGGAGAGGACTGCAGAGGAATTGTTAGTTAAACTGCAAAAACAGAAAAGTCTTTTTACAAAGCTTCATAATGCAAAGGAAGGAACAGTAAAAACCAGCTATATATTACATCACAAAATTGCCAGAAAAATTGTTAAAGAGTGCTTAGTATCTATCTATCTATCTATCTATCTATCTATTGGAGTTGGTAGCAATACTCTGCCCAGAGAAGAAGGATGCATTTGAACGTCTGTCCCTATCATGGCGAACAGTTACAGTAGGGATTGAGGAAATTGCAGAGAATCTGGTACTACAGATGAAACGCTTGACAAGCTGGTTTTCTGATGTGGCCCCCATAAAAAATAGTTGCCAACCCCTGTTCTAAGGGTTGAATACTTTTTATAGCATTGCATCAGCTCTCTGTCAGCTGGAAATCAATACTTCCTAGTTGGGCTCACTTGCTACACTCTTTTGCTTCCTTCTAAAGGCTTGTTTATGTTTACTGCATGAAGCCAGCGCATACACCAACCAAGGTCAGCAACCACTACACATTTAACACTTGGCATGTCTCATTTGATCATGCATTGATATTCTCTTAGTCAAAACATAACAGTGTTTGTTCAGTGTTGCATACCTAACTATGTCACAGCAGACGTGAGAGACGTGAGTGCCTGCTATTACTGACTTTAAGAGTGAAAAAAGGAGAATGTGGAGTGTTAGATTAACCAAAAAAAGTGAAGGAAGAGCATGTATAATATTCAACCTACTTTGATGACCTTTTGTGTCATATTCAGCCCTTCGTTCATCATTCTGGCACCTATGTAACCACACTGTAAACCTTGCAGTCCAAATAACTTAATTCTCTTAAGTTGTGTAAACTTAAATCTTTCTTAAAAGTTCCACTAACTTAAAAATGTAATGTTGTTCTAACTGGCAATATAATTTTGAGTTTTGTAAACTTACTTTATATGATGATGTACAACTTAGTACTGGATTAAGTACCTAATACTCAGAATTATAAAGTCACTGTCACTGTGAATTCTCGAGTTATGACGTTAATGTGTCTGCATTATTACGTCTGTTCTATGCGCCTCTACCACTGCGATGCAGGAAAGAAAGACAGAAAAAGGCTGAGTAAGTATTTATTGTAATAATATATAATATAAACCAAATAGTCTTGTTAGTTTGTTGATATGTATGAGTCCAGTTTGTAAAACTGAATTTATGTGTCTTTATCCGATGACCTTGTCGTTGCAATAGCTCCGTGTTATTTCTGTGGTAGAAAAAAGACAAACTGAAGAAGTGTGGATGAATGTAAGTTATGTTATAACGCTAATGTAACTAGTAGTTCAAAGTTTCTTTATGGTTATCGATAAGTGGTTTATTACCAGCAACATGCTCTGACTTTCAAAGGGTACTTCTTAATGACATGCATTAGATGTTAGTTGCGAGGTGGTATGGTGTCGTTCTTGAAAGTGTGAAAGCTCATTGATTTTCTTCTTTTTTTTCTACTTTTTCTAAATACTTGTTGGAAGTGGAGCATGCTTTTTGATAAGTTCCAATGCGAACTGAAGTGGATCCTTCTAACCGTTTATGTATTTTTAAGATCAAAATGAAGGTGTGGCTATTACAGCAGTAATGGTATTTAAAGTTATGGATTGAATGCTATACTGAGGTAATTTCAATATTTTATGTATTTCAGTGAGAAGCAGTTGAAAACATTGCAAAAACAGTTTTAAAAATCATTAAAACAGAATCAACTTGTGTTCAGCTGAGTCACAGAGCTGCCAGTGTTTCCGTGAACAGGTTCGATAATTTGATTACATTGATACATATTAAAAGTAACTGTAAATTTCAAAATCAGAGTCTTTGTTTAATTTTGTCAATTATTAATGTTATAACAAAAACGTACACTCAAAAATAATCTCTTTAATCATGTTTTCAGGCTGTGGTGTCTAGAATGGTTTGGAGCTGTAAATTGTGTTCAGATGTTTTGAGCTCCAGAACCCAATTATTTAAACATTATAGACTGGAGCACAGTCATTTTTCAAGAGTTAGCCCACTACCATGCCTGTATGATAATTACATGTGCACATTTCAGACACTAAATGCTTTGAAAACTCATTTGTCAAGATATCATGAACACAGCAGTTACACACACAATGAGTGTGCAGTATTCAGCTGTCCTTTGTGCACATTTCAGCAACCTTTTTCTGAATCTGCATTACTCTGTCATTTCATTCATTCATTAATAATTCATTCATTACATTTATATAGCGCTTTTCTCAGTACTCAAAGCACTATCCACACAGGGAGGAACCAGGAAGCGAACCCACAATCTTCCACAGTCTCCTTACTGCAAAGCAGCAGCACTACCACTGCGCCACCTGTGAGGACTGTCACTACACAAGACATTTAAAAAAACATGAAACAGTGGTATGTCCATACAGGGACTGTAACTATAGTACAGATGTGTACTCTTCATTTAATTCTCATAAGAGTAGAGTACATCAACATAACCTTGCATTAGATTTCTGCATTGGCATCGTCAGCATTGTAGAGTCGAGTGCTTTGCAGGAGGAGTTGTCTTCCCAGAGCACAGATATATATAATCAACCGAAGCTTAATTTAACTTCTTTATTTTTAAAGATGCAGTCTATACTTCATGTCTCAGACATAGGTACTCAAGAAATAGTCGACCACTTGAATCAATTTTTTTCATTGTCCCAGCCCCTTGATAAAGTCGTCAGTTAATGACATTTTGCTGAGGTGTGGTCATAATGTTACAGAATCCACTCTGAATGAAGTAGTCAAAGCAGTCATGGATTCAAACATTCTATTTAGTTCTACTTTAGAAGGTGTAGAACTGTCGTCTTCTAAATGAAGGAGAACATTTATTGAGAACAGATACCCATTTGTAAGGCCAGTTGAGTATCAGCTAGATAAACCTGGTCATACAATAATGTATGTTCCAGTTCTCCAATGCTACAGGTGTTGTTTAAAAAAGCAGACATTCTCAGCAAGATAACAGAACATAACACCAACCTTAACCATTATAAGACATACCAAGATGGCTCATATTTTTGTAACAACGTCTTACTCTCAAAAAAAGAGTTCAGCTTTTCCCTTCAGCCTTATATTGATGATTTTGAAATTGCTAACCATCTTGGGACATCTCGTAAAATTCACAAACTTTGTGCAATATACTGGGTCCTAGCCAATTTGCCCCCAAAATACAGGTCAGCATTGCACACTATACAACTAGCTTTGCTAGTAAAAGTGTTAGACCTCCAGAAGTATGGTTACTCAGCAGCACTTGCACCATTGGTCCATGATATTCGCACTTTGGAAGAGGATGGTGTCTTTATTGAATCCCTTGGTCAAAATACAAAGGGCACCATATTATGTGTTTGTGCTGACAATCCAGTTGCCCATGATTTAGGTGGATTTCTACAGTCATTCAGATCAGAATATGTTTGCAGGTTTTGTATGGCCACAAGTGAACAGTTTCAAAATACAGCAGTTAGAGAAGGTCAGTTTACCGCAAGAAACAAGGGCAGTCATGACCTTCATGTTATGACGGGGAACCCGGCCGGGACGCCCCTGCTGCATATGTTCCAGGGGAGCAGCCATGGGCTCCTCATTACCTCCCCCGGGACGCTTTGTGGCAGCCTCCCTGGTTGATGATGGTGCCTCAGTTTCCCGCAGGGTTCCATGGGAGATGGGGTGGCCACCAGGGGGTGCTGCATGGATCCCAAAGCCAACCTGGACACCTCTACAGCCCCGCCCGGAAGTGCAATTAGCAACAGGTGATCAACCACCTGGAGCACTTCTGGGTGGGCTATAAAAAGGGCCAGCATCCACCACTCAAGAGCCAGAATCGGGAGGAAAAGGACGAAGTTGCCTGGGAGGAGTGGTGGTGCCAGAGGAAGGATTGGATTGTGTTGTGTTGTTGGTTTTAAGTGCTTTGGAACTGTGTTGTGGCTGGGGGTTCATGGGGAAGACGTACCCTCCAGCTGAAGAAAAATAAAAGTCCTCTTGTGTTTTACACGTGCCTCAGTCTGAGTCTGTGCCAGGTCGGGCGCTATATAGAGTCCCTTTTACAATGTACAGACTGTGTTACAGAATGACAGATTAGAAAGCCATTTTGGTGTGAAACGAAAATGTGTCCTGCATGAGTCGTTACAGTACTTCCATCCTATCACAGGGTTTCTTCCGGATGTACTGCATGATCTTTTGGAAGGAAGGAATTATTCCCTTTGAACTTTCTCTTTGTATAAAAAAGATGATCCAGCAGAAGTACTTCACTTTAGAGTACTTAAACCAAAAGATTATATCCTTCCCATACCAGCACACTGATAAATCGGACAAACCTCATCCAAGTCCCAAAACATTTCCCTCTCAAAGAAAAATTGGAGGCAATGGACATGAAAATGCCACTCTACTAAGACTGCTTCCACTGTTTGTAGGTAGTGCTGTGCCAGAAGGTAGTGCTATATGGGCAGTTTTGATGGATCTGAACTGGTGGAACTGGTATTGTGCCCATCATTCACCAATGAAATGTTAGATTACTTTAAATTCAAAATCAGTGATCATAGACGGGCATTGCAAGAGGCCTTCCCTAACTGTAGGCTGCTTCCTAAACATCACTATTTGGAGCACTATAATAAAGTGCTTTGGACCACTTGTGCATGTTTGGACCATGAGGTTTGAGGCCAAGGATCACGTTTTTAAAAGAGCTGTACAAGATGTGCATAATTTTAGAAACATTTTGAAGACACTTGCAGTTAGACATCAAAAGCGCTTTGAGTAGTGAGAAAAGCGCTATAGAAATGCAAAGAATTATTTCAAAGAATTATTAAAACGTGATGACATATCATCTTCATGCACCGTCATTTTTCAAGCCAAAGATACAGACATCAAGAGTTGACTCAGTTTTGGTGTCATCACTACTCCAGTTAGCTCAGATACCTGTAAGAAATGAAACAGATAGGGACACAGTCTACAGTACCAGAATGGTGACAATTGATGGCACAGACTACTCCTGTGGAATGTTTGTATCTGCTGGATTCAATGGGGGACTGCCGAAATTTACCAAAATTTTTGAGATCTACATAGTGAACCACATAGTTTGTTTTCTTTGTCATTTTTTTGATTCATGGTATTCAGAACATTTTCACTGTTATGAGCTGTCAACCACACCCACAGGCTTGTCTGTTCACCTGCTCTCTGATCTCAATGATACAGTCACCTTTTCTGCATACAAAATTGAAAGTTTGCTGCTGTTGACTCCAAAAAGATTCATACCAGTCAAGGAAGTTTAGGAACCTTAAATAATAAGTAATTGCAACTTTTGTTAGGTCAGATCTAATGTGGTCAGTGTATATTTTATATAACTGCATCATATTTTGTTATACTGAGTTATATTCTAATTTTTTTTTTGCAGTTATCTTAATCTTTAAAATCTATATTTTGTCACTTTTTGACCTTAACCTCACTAATGAAGGGGCTCATGACATATGGTAATGTACTCTATAAATACTATACAACACACAATAACTTGGCATCTGCCAATGTAGAGTTGATCAGATTCTTCTCACCAATCTTGTTCTGCCATATGCATCTTTGTTTCCTGACACTGTGCTCCTTGTCACATTATCTTTTTAGTGTTGGTATTTGGATGATTAGTTTTTGATACTATAATGAAAAACTAATGCGGAACTGAGAGATATTCCATGGTGGATGATAATGTAAATTATACCATTTCCGGCTATATAGAGATTGGACTAATAATTTGTGCCTGTACAACATTTTTAAAAACTACCAAATACTATTTCAATTATTATTGTATTTTTTCTTTGATACATTTATAGTACAATGGCAGCCGAAGACGCACAAACGATGATTCTTCGGATAGTTGAGAAAGACCGTGCATGCAAATTAAAGCTTAGCTCACGGCCAGCCTCTATTGATGCTCTGATTAAGATTAGAAAAGAACAAATGGAATTGGATTGTCAGTTCACCTTACAATATGAAGATCCAGACTTTGATGGAAGACTTAACTCCCTGGTTGACATCAAAGAATTGCCACAAAAATCAGTTTTGCATATAACATTTGAAGAAGATTTCAGTTCTTCCAGTTCTGTTGCATCTACCAAAATACTGTCAGATGTATCAAGCCCTGAACGTTTAACTAGATGGTCTTTGGGTTCATTTCCGGTTCCTAAATTTTCTTTTGATATTGAGTTAAAACTTAGAGAAGGGAATGCAGAGTTTGAGAAGACTGGAAAACCTCTTAAACTGACAAGAGACCAAAAACATGATATCTTGGATAAACTTGCATCTACTATCTATTGCTTCTCTGCTTACCCACGTGGCAAACAGACTGCATTTGTAGCCGAAGCACTTGTCGCAAAACGTCCGTCTTTGAAAGAAGCAGGGTCTAACACTGGGTGGAATGGCTGGAAGAACAGCCTGCTGTTTAAAATGGGCAATTACAGGAACAAGATGAGAAGGGCAGGATGCATTGGAGTCTCTGTAAATGCTGGCAAAAGAAGCCAAAATAATCCTGACAATGAATCTCCAAACTCTGGTATTAAAAGACCCAAGCGTGCAGAGGTTAACTTTCTGCCCAACTTTCCCAAGGGAGAAAATTCAACATCTCTTGAGTGCTTGAGGGAACAGATCGTTGAAGAGCTAAAGAAGAGCTGAGATGACAGACCATCATCCAATCCAGCCCACCAGTGAAAGAGATTCTGGACCTCTGGCCTGCTCTGCGCATAGAGTCTGAGGTAAAGTGGTTTATCTGTTGTTTCAGTGATGCTCCAGTGCTTATATGTCCCATTCTGTGTAAATAATATTTATATTGAATTGATATGTACTGATGTTCTATTACTGTTTACTTAGGTGTATGCAGAATTCCAGCAGATCACCAACCAGAACCTGCGCAACATATTCTATGCAGAGCTTGATTGTCACATCCCACGCTTAATGACCTTGGTTAGGCAGAAGGCATCCAAAACTGGAAAGATTGCAGATTCTTTAACTGGCATTTTGAAAGTCCATGACAAACAGGTACTACACTGCCTATTTGAAAGTTACAGAAGTGAAATATGAGCTTTTTAATTAGCAAGCTTGTATGTGTGTTATTAGTTACTGTTGTGGAATGCTATTCCAGTATGTATCTTATTTTGAGTAAAGTGCTAAATCATTGGCTACTTGTCTTTTTACAGAATATCAGTACATTTGTATTTCATGGCCCACACAATGCTTAGGATGTTTTGGGGTTAGGGCATTGACAACACTTTTATCTGCTGCTGCTAAGGGGGTAATATTGTTTGGATCACAATGCAGGGTTTGATGTTTGGTTTAGTCACCATATTTTGGACACAGTTTGAATGAAAAACTAAGACAGCCTAATTCTTATTTAGTTCATTTTAGTTTATGTTATACTTTCATTTTAGACAGTCTTAGCTGGTGTTTATTTTATGAACTTAATTTATACAATAAAATGCAATTCTGTCTACAATTCTGTTCTCCTTAGGAATTACATGATATACACACAAAACATACAACTGTTCTACATGTACTTCCTGTGTTTCTGCGAGAGGATTGGTCTGGATTTTTGAGAACATGCAAGGTTGGTTATAAACTTATATCACACATTTTTGACTTTAAACTTCCTGCTTGTGATTCTGTATTCTTTTAAGTTATTGATTGTGAGAGCTGTGTTTCCATTTCTTTCAGGGTATTGATGAGGCAGAGCTTGTGAATGCACCTATGGGCGTTATTACAGTGAACAGTGACAACACCAGCAGTCCAGTTCACTACCAATCTGAAAAATTCTTGGTTGTTATTGAAAATGAAGTTGTAATTACTCTTCCAAGGTTTGTGGATGCCCTTGTGGTAATGTTCAGTCTCATATATGCTCTACATCTTAGTTATCCCAAAGGACTGATAAACACTTTTGAATTCTTTCAAAAGATTTTGCTTAGTTTGGAAGATGGCAAATTGTTACCCAGACGGTAAACTATCAAGAATGATTTGATGGTATATACCTAGAAACTGATCTGAGAAAGTGTAAACAATATTGATGTCTAGCCTTTAGAGAATTGTATTGGAAAATTGCACTTTTGGGACTTAGTTTGATATGTAATATACTGAGTCACAATAGTTGTTAAATGTTGCCTGTTTCACTCAGTCTCGCCACAAATGTTGAGTTTGATCCAGTGTACTGAGCTCACTTTTTTGTTCAACTTGGAAGAATTTAATATGTTCATAAACAATATGTTCATTTAATATGTAATGTAGCAATTTCTATTAAGCTTTACAAATAACATGCACTACTTCATGGCTGCCTGTAGACTTCTCCTTTGTTGGTGTCATTTTGCAGTTTCTTAACTTGAAAAGACAATTTCAAATCCAATATTCTTAATGAGATGAGAGGAAGTCTAAGATGTACATGTATTAAATTGTCCTTCAGTCTGAAAATTGTTAGAATCTGTAGCATAATGGCACAATTGGGAAAACTAAAATCCTGTAATCTAGAGCATTTGATCTGACACTAATGTAGAGGTAGCCATAAGAAGTAGAAAGGGTTAAAATTTAAAGAAGGTTATGTTATTTTAGGTAACCTGTTGCACTATGTCTGTGTATGATTTGTATTTTTATTATAGCATTTTATTAATGTTGCAGTAAATGATGTTCAAATAAAACTTTTGAATGACAACAGTACATGCCTGAGTTTTATTTCATTAAAGGTGTAATTACAACTAATACATTTTGTCTTTAGATAACTTGAAATATGCAATGCTTTTATTCTTAATTTGATCTGAGAATAACATTTTTAATTATTATTACATATTACTAAAATATTTGAGTATAAATATGCAGTAATTTAATTTAACCTGAGTTAAATATTGCAAGTCACTTACTCAAAAAAATAGGTTTGAAAAAATCAACAAATCAAAAAAATCAAAAAATCAAAAGTTAATTAACTTAATTTTTTTTGTGGCAACTTATTGCCCTGTTATTATTTAGTTTTGCTAACTTGTTCAGGTTTGCAGTGCAACCTCTCCTCAAAATTCACCACTTTGGATACATTGTGTTGTAGTTAGAGAAAATTCTGTGCACAGTGTGCTGTGAAAACATGACTCCATCCCTGACATAATTTTGGCTGTGCTGCACTCACACCTTCTGCGGATGCGTCAAGTATAAACTAGCCTTTATACTCTAAATCTCTTTGCTGTGAATTATCTTCAAAGCATTCTCTGCCTGCAACATTTAATACTAAAATGCAACCCCTAGTGACACTTTAACAACTCAGACCAATTAGCAAGGTCCTCTCTTCCTGTTACAACACCCCTGTGCTTTTCGTTTGCAACCAGAAACCCATACTTGCATTTTAGACAACAGTACAGGCTGCATATATACACACAATTATCTTTTTTTTTCTTCATATTTCCTGGAACCTCAGCTTGATACTTGACCCAGTCATGGTCTGTGTTGAGTTTGCATGTTTTACCAATGTTAACAAAATTTTTTCTGCCCACTCTGGTTTTCTTCCACAAACCAGTGACATGCAGCTATGGTTGGTGTTCTCTAAAATGAAGTGGTATGTCATCTCAGAATGGTTCCAACTTTGTGCACAGTGCTACAAGAACTCCCATATCAGAATAAGTGGGTTTGGAAAGAGTATCAAAAGATAGCTGCATTATCCTTTTAATCATTATAGTATGAAATATATGCTTAAAAAATTAATTGAATATTAATAATTTCTTCTGCAGTACATTGCAGTAATACTTCCACGTACCAGAAAATTACCTTTCAAATTTCATAGTGTAAATAAACAAACATTCTTGGAGTAATGCAGCACTTTTATAAAGGATAGAAAAAAATGCATACTATGGGGAAATAGTCTAAAGCAGAAAATAAAGTGTATAGAGTATATAAAAAAATTAAAAAGTGAAATAAATTGGATGTTGAATCACCTCTTAGATCAATTGGCCACACAATTTATCTTGACATTAACTCTGAGTCCAGGAGAAAAAAAGAGAAAAGTTTAAGTTGAAAAAATATAACAAATATTTCAAATAATGAGTTTAAAAGTGCATTTAAAAGAAAAGGTGATCGATGAAAATCAATAGATTGCTACTGTAAATTAAACTTAAATGCACACTGAAGTTAGATAATTGGCCCCAGTATGTTTAAAATATGGGAAAATAAAAAGGAAATAAATTTAAGTGTTCTTTCTGGAGCAAGACTGCTCATTCGTCTCAGAAATCTCACAATTAGATCTTGATGCAGCTTTTGAAAATTATAATTGGGTGCAGAGGATAGAGAGGTACTTAAAAGGTTACTGAAAAAATAATACTCCCGATTGTGAAATCTGATCTAAGGCATGGCTTAGAGTCCAATTCAGGATTGTGGGAGGAAAAGTTGGATTGCTTATCATGGTAGTACTGTGCCCAAGATTGGAAACATCAAAAATATAGGGTGCCAGTCTATTACAGGGCAAACATACACAGGCACTCACATTCTGTCATAATGGTGTCAATTTAGAGTCAACAATTAACCCAACATCTTTGGACATATGGGAGGAAAACCCAAATAAACACAGGAAAAATATAAATAAACAATGTCCAGACACAGAACTAAAACACATAATCTGTGGTATACATCGACACACATTCAAAATATATAAAGATATGTCCCAGGTTAAAAATCTTTGTAGAAAAGGTTTGCACACAGTATGATATACTATGATGTAGTGCAATACTGAATGCTTATCACATGTTTATTTCAAAATCAAAAAAGAAGCTGGCAAAGCTTATTAAAAAAATGACATAAAAAGACCATTCAGTCTAGTAACATTTAACCTATCACAATATACATTCCAGCATTCTGGTTAGTTTCTGATTATTTTGATCCTTTTTGTGAAGAAATGCCTCCTGGGTCATGCATAAATGCACTTCTTCTGAAGGTTGTGGTGGACATTGTAGCTCCTTTAAAATCTTGTCCAAAAATACAGTACCGTTGAAGACAGGCAGTTTAGAAACGTACAGCATTCTCTCTTAAAGGTGAGCATAAATAACACAGAGTGCTACAAGAACTCCAGGCATGATCTACAGAAGGTGATCAAAGCAGCAAGGACTCACTATGCAAGCAGGTTGGAAAATGATTTCAGCAGTAGCAATCCATGTCGACTGTGGAAAAGTCTACTGGCAATCACAGACTACAAACCCTCAACAGCTGTGCCCACAGACACCTATGCCTCGCTCCTGAATGAACTGAATGGCTTCTTCACTTGTTTGAAGCATCACAATTCATATTTGGGAGACGGTCACAATGTTTCCAGAGCTACTGGCAAGCAGAGCCATCCTGTAGGTGACTGAGGTCAATATGAGTTAAAACTTTAAACCCTGCAAAGCTGCCAGCCTGGACAGCATCCCAACACACATCCTGAAGGCATGAAGCCACCCAGCTGTCATGGAGGTACACTAACATCTTTAACTTGTCCTTGTCTATGTACGCTGCTGCAGTACTTAAAGAAAACCACAATTGTGTCTGTGCCAAAGAAATCTGCTGTTTACTGCCGGAATAGCTATAAACCCATCACGTTAACTTCTGTTGTGATGAAGTGTCTGGTCATAAGCCACATTAACTACACATCTTTGCAACCCTGGATCCATTACAGTTTGCATATCAGCATAACAGATCTGTGGAAAATGCCATTTTCCCTTGCCATGTGTACTACTCTGGGAAATCTGGAATGGAATAACACCTCTGTCATGATGGTGTTCATTAACTATAGCTCTGCCTTCAGCAACATTGTGCTTTGCATTCTGGTGCTAAAGCTCAGAGATCTTGGTCTGAGCACCTCCATCTGTAGCTGGGTGTTAGAGTTCCTGACAACAGTCAGTGAGGACTGGCAAAAATAACTTCTCCATGCTATTCAGTGTTCTGCAAGGCTTTGGCTTTTGCCCATTGCTGTACAGCCTATTCACCTTTGACTGTGCAGCAAAGCATAAGTGCAACAAAATCATCAAGTACATGGACAATACCACTATGATTGACCTCATCATTGACAATGACTGCATGATGTCATAACAACAATTTCTCCCTGAATATTGACAAAACATAAGGAGATCATTGTTGACTTCAGAAAGAACAAAGGCAGACAGTAGCTTCAGGTTCTGGGTTGTCTAGATCACCGATTGCCTTCTGCAATTAGTCAACCCCACCTACATAATCAAATAAAAGCTGAGAGAGCTAAAGAGCTTTGGGGCAGGAACAAAAACAGTAGTTAACTGTTACCACTACACTATTGAAAATACCCTGACTGGGTGCATTATGGTATGGTTGTAAAACCCGACTTGCCAAGATCACAAACTTCTCATAAAAGGACTGTCTGTACAGCTTCTTAAATCATTTGCCTTGCAACAAACTACCCGAGTTTGGTCCCGTAAAATAATGACACCCAAGTAAGGTCATGGAGGATCATTGTGGCTGCAAGTTTTCACCCCAACCAGTTTCACATACAATCAGTCATTTTAACTTGACTTGCTTTCATTGTTTAGTTAGCTAGTCTTTTATTTCTTATTGTCTTATTCTGTATTCAAAAAAGCGCAATAGTGTGAGATTTACATTTATAATAAATTTAGAAACATCTGAATTATTGTCTGGGCACTTCTGTTTTGCTTTTTTCCTGTTAATTCACTTCTTTTTGCTCCCTTAATTGTATTCTAATAATTACAACAATGAATGATGTCAACAGACATACAAGCACAGAATGGTGAAAGGCTGTTGCTGCTTTAGTATCAGACCCACTAATGTTCTCAGCAGAAAATAATGTCCAGGACATCTGGAAAATTGGAATGAAAATCATATTAAGGATGAAGGAAATCTTAAAAATAAAGGTAAAAACTAGGACTTCTGTTTGATTAAAAACTAATTGTGATTAATCATATGATTAAACTTTTTAATTGAAATTAAACTGCATATTAATCACAATTTATTGTATTTCCTTCAAGCATATTAATACAAGACAGTTGTAATTATAACTTGTCTAGGCATAATATATTATCTCAGTTTAGTGGACAGTTTTAGTGTAACAGAAACAACTGAATAAACAGTGAAGCACTAATCAGTCACCCTCACAAAGAAAGTTTTTTTTTTTTTAAGTTGCTTCACAATGCAAATTAGTCTAGCACTTTGATTGGTTCTCTCAATAATTCTGCCATTAAAATGATATGAAGATAAACAATAAGACATTATTGATTTTCTGACTATTTATTCAGCCATTTGCTTAATTGTACCAGTTTATTTGTACTGGTTGCTCAAAGGAAGATATCCAGATTCAGAAAACAAATGTTCAATGTGGCTAGTACTGGGAAATGTTACTTTAAAATGAGTTCAGTTACTCATTACTTAGAAACATATGCTATATAGTTACTTAACATAAAATATAATATGCTACAAAGTTTTGCATTATTTTTTCTACTAGTAGATATATGAAACCCATACTTGTAATCAAAATAATGTATTTCTTTGAACAAAGAGAAAAAAGGAATTTTGCAACATGCATTACTTCTCCATTCAACACCAAGAAAGATGACAACATAAGGCAGGACACACTGGGAAAAAAGCTCTTAAATAGGTATCATGGTTATGGATCATACAGTATAGCATGACAGGGATATTTATTTAGATATTTTAAATTGCACTTTGTCCTAAAATTTATCATTTATGAATTAGAAAATAAATCTAATTAACTGTGTTCAGCCCAAAAGAATGGAAATAGCATTATCAATTTGCACTGATTATTGCCTAGTTTTATTGGTTATAGTGCCATGTAGGCTATTGCATGTTATATTGTCCAGTACAGTTACAATAGGAAACCTACAATTCATTGAACAACAATAACATACCATGTCTGCTTTTGGGTAAGTCTGAGTGAGGTATAAGAAACTGACCAATTCCATTCTGTGTCATCTTCTCTTTAGCTGCTTGGACATGGGTGGCACATGCGCTGTGCTGTTTCAGGTCACATATCCCTTGGGAATAAGACTGATTCACTGACATTTTGTCTCCCACTCAGACCTATACTTTGACAACCTCTTTTATGGGCAAGCATAACATAGCAATGTTTACACTGTGTGAACATTCCACTATACAAGTCAGTGTGTGAACACAGCAACACTGACAAGCAATCTCACAGAGCGCACAGCTTGTATGTCTGTAATGTTAGCATACCACACAAACTAAACTCATTCACATTGCTTGTATAACTAGTTCAATTTTAATTGTTCTTATGCAAGTCTCTGCACTTTGAAGAGCTGGTGTATATATGATATGAAATGATGTGTATGAAAACACAGGACGAATTGTGTCCCTTATTGATTCAATAAAATATGTAGTATTTTATGTCTCAGTATGATCCCATATTATAAGTAATGTAAGTAATGGATGGCAACTCTACTGTTGTGGATGAAGATTATTAAGAAACAGCATTGGAAACGATCAACTCCGTGAGGTATATTTTCCTGACCATCTTTCCTTGTCTGTCTTTTTTTTTTTTTTTTTTTTTGCTTACTTCACCTTGTGCTCCCGCATTTTGCATTTTTGTTTAAATAGCCATCTCAGATGGGACAGGGTGGGTGTTTTATGTTTGTTCTTATATAGCCCAAAAATCTGATATTTTTTGTTGGTTTTCTTTTGCTGTACTTTTTTCATTTTAGCATGAATGGAAATGATCAAGCAGCATAAAAGAGAGCATAAAAGCGCAATACACATTGTGATAATGAAACAGAACCAGTTTCAGAAAAGTACATAATACAGTGTGTGAATCTTGAACCATTGCAAAAAGCAAAAAATGCAAAATGTTATTGGAGACAGTAGGTGTATGTGGAGGGCTGCAGCCTCTTCACAGGTTTCAATGATCAGCAAGTAAATGACTGTATTTTCATGTTTGTAAATGATTGATTAAATTTGGTATTAAGACATCATCTGGTTCAGAAAGACCATTAAAACTGCATTATGCCACAAACGTCTTTCTCAGTTCCCTTTTTAGGCATACTCTCCTTAAATGTCATCTCTCTGTTATTTAAAAAAATAACATGGTAAGTCAAGTACACAAGCAGGTTGTAGTAATATATGATAACAGGCTATTCACTCTGTTGATTAGATATTGTTGTGAAGTCACCAGTAAAGTCTTGGATATACTAGCTTTTGCAGGCACCTTTCCCTGATTGTGTTCAGCATGCACACACTAGTTTCTGATCATATATCAATTATATCTTAAATAAACACAGTTAATCCTCTTGTCACATACTTTATTTTGGAAACATTAATTAGCATGTTGTAGAACAGACTGACATCATTCTGTTGCTACGACTAGAACATAGATTCTAACGTAAAAACTACGGCCAGGCACTTTTACTGCCAGCTGCAAAGTCTAAGTCTGCACAGTGGGGCCCCTCACCAGAATGCAGTTTTGTACCTTATCTGATAAGGTGATCAATATCAGACCTAGTAACATCACAGGGATAACTCTTGGAGGTATGAGCTGGGGACCTATGTTCTGAACAAAGGCCCATAACTGAAGAACTCACAACTCTGAGAGACATAACTTTACACCAATGGACGGCCAAAAGGATTGACTTATGTGCACCCAAGAAGTCAATGATAAGATCTCTGTTCCTTCAGAAACATTAACCACGCCCTAACTTAACTGCTCTTCACACAAAGCTACAGCTAACACGCGAGTAACTTCTGGGTTTACAGGTTTCTGTTTTGAGAGAGGCAAGTGTCTTCAGGTTTGGGTTTCTATTAGTGATTTGTACTTGTGTGTTGCCAAAAGTTATCTGTGCTCAGTTATTATCGTTATTACATTGATTTTACCATTTATTGTTCTGCATTAAGTATACAGTTCGACCCATATTTTTGTTTGTTTGCCTGCTTACTGTCTAGTTTCAATCTGTTTAATGAGTGCCGCCCCCTTGCTTTGTGTTGCTAATTTCTTCAAGAACCTACCACACCTACCTGTACTACCACAAATGCAACAGTCACTCCTCTATACATGTCTGACCACTTTTTCATTCAGTTCTCTCTACCGCTCACCCCTTCTCACTTTTCTTCTCCCCCACTGTATCCTTCTGCCGACATTTCTGCTCCCTCTTTCCCACCCATTTCTCTTTCATTGTCTCCTCTCCCTCCTCCTGACCACTTCTTCTCACTTGACACCAATACTGCCACAGACACCCTATGCTTGCATTGTTTCCACATACCCCAAACGTAATCCCATTAGTCCAATCATAGCAATCATTTACATCACCATCAACCATGAATACTCCCTATCAACTCCTCCATGCCCATCCAACCTCCAACAATAACTTTCCCATTCACATACAATCCCTAATCTCATCAGACCGATCAGTCTAATTTCTTTTCAAAATAAAATTGGGCAGGGACACACCAAATAAATGACTCTGTGTATGTGCCTTCTTTCCAAAAACAATCGAGTATGGCAATGAAAAGTTATGCTTAGAGGGCCTTAGACATCATTTTAGTAAAGAGAGAGAAGACAATGTGGAGGGAGTGCTCACTTTGGAAGATGAAAAATTTTAAGAATACAAGGATCGTGTTTCTGTCAATTCGAAGTGTGACAATGAGATTGAAGAAGAGGATAGATGAGCGGAGAAATATGGATGTCAAAAAATGATGAAATTGAATGGTATTCTTGTCCACAGAAGGAGCCACCAGGCCTTACTGCCAAAGTTATAAAGATGCAACCAGGACCAACGTAGATAGAAGTCATGCATGTACATGACGTCATGTCTTCTTTTAAACTTTTTATTCCAGACACCATTAAGAAAGTCATTCTAAAATGCACTAATTTGGAGGGGGGCCATGTTTCTGGAGAGTGGTGGAAGCAAGTAGACCAAACCAATTTGCATGCATACTTTGGACCTCTTATTCTTTCTGGTGTTTTCAGATCCAGTGGGGAATTCACTGAATCCCTGTGGAAAGCTGAAATTGACCGAGAACCTTTCCATGCAACAATGTCTCTGAAAGACTTTCACAATACTTCCAGGATTATCCACTCTGATAACCAAGACACCTGCCCAGCCTGATGACAGAGAGACAAGTTATCTGCAATCAGGTCAGTGTGGGTAGAATGCCTGAAGCTGTGCTACAACCTTGGGCCCAATGTTACTGTTGATGAGCAGCTTATACAATTTCAGGGCCACTGCCCATTCAGATAGTACATGCCATCTAAACCTGCCAAATATAGAATCAATTTCTGGGCTACCTGTGAAGCTGCTTCATCTTATGCATGGGACATGCAGGTATACACTGGAAAGCCTGCTGGAGGAGCCCCTGAGAAAAACCAAGGGATGCAGGTTGTCCTGGACATGACACAGGGATTCCATGGTCACAACACCACGTGACAATTTTTTACCTCACACAACTGGGACAGGAAATCTTGAAGAGAAAACTGACCTCAGCTGATCAGTGCAAAGAACAGACCTGTCAATTCAAGTAAGCTTTTGTTTGCTGCCGACACATCCCTGGTGTTTTACATTCCAAGAAAAGGAAAAAATGTGGTATTTTTGAGCATGCTGCATAGAAACCAGAAAATCTGTGGCGGGGAGTATCGTATGCCACAAATCATTATGGATTACAGTGCTTAAAAGGAGGAGTAGATAACCTAGATAAGTTAGTTAGTGGTTACAGCTCCAAAAGAAGAACCCTACACTGGCCACTTATAATTTTTTTATAATATCTTGGACATCTCTGCTTATAATGTGTTTGTCATTTGTATGGTACTAAATCCATATTGGAATAAAGGAAAGCTCCAGAGAAGAAGACTCTTTCTTCAAGAGCTGAGCAAGGAACTGATAAGACCTCAAATCCAGAGATGAAAACACATACCAAGGACCCCTGCCTTTGCAGCTATTGTGAAGAGGATTGAGGAGAAGGTTGCTGGAGCCACAGGGCCACCAACTCCAGAAACAGAAGTAAGTGTGAGTGAGCCTGAATTTATACATATACCGTAAGTGACCTGAATATAAATGTTTGTGGAAGGAATAGAGACACTTACTGTGGTGGGCTGGCACCCTGCCTGGGGTTTGTTCCTGCCTTGCACCCTTTGTTGGCTGGGATTGGCTCCAGCAGACCCCCGTGACCCTGTGTTAGGATATAGCAGGTTAGATAATGGATGGATGGATAGAGACACTTAGAAATGTTAGTAGACTTTTAGAACTGACTAGGGTTTTCATCATTTAGGTTGCTACCAGTTGCTGCAAGAGGAAATGCTGTGATGTTTGTGGACCCAGGAAAGTCAGAAAGATCCAGTTTACATGCCTCAAGTGCAAAAAAATACATTTGCATGTAACACACTTTGAAAGTCTGCCTTTCATGTGGTGTATAGGTGCTCCTTACAGGACTACTTACAAAAGACATCAATCGGTTACACTTAGAGAAGAATGCAGCAACAAGAATCTTAACCAGAAAAGGAAAATATGAGCACATTCCACCAGTTTTAGCAATGTTACATCAGTTACCCATGTCTTTTAGAATTGACTTTAAAATACTAGTTATGGTTTACAAAGCCTTAAATAATTTTGCCCTGTCCTAGGTTTTGGGATGGCTGTCCCCTTACACTGCAAGTAATACCTCATGAAATTGAAGGTCTGCTTATAATAAATTCCTAGAGCCAACCTGAAAAGAAGTGGTGAGGCAGCCTTTTGCTGTTATGCACCTAAAATTTGGAATACTTTACCAATATAAATTTGCCAGACTGACACTGTAGAACAACATAAAAAACTGCTAAAAACCCATTATTTTAGAATGGCTGTTTCGTAGCTACATTTTAGTTATGTCCCTATTATTCTATATGGACATTGAATTATCATTTTCTTCTGGGTTCTGCATTTCTGTACCAATCTCTACTATTCTCTGCCGTCTTTTCCATTTCTTTTTTGGTGGCGAACTGAGCCACCACTACCTGATCAAGGTACCATGCTGCCCCATGCATTTATGGACTGAATGGCGGGTGTCCCAGATGTCCACATGACCATCATCATCAAATTCTTCCATGTGAAGCCTTTAAACCATGATGGTTGATTTAGATCATTTATGTTAGGTAGAATACCCAGTGGGGGCTGGGTTGTCTTTTGGCCGTGGAACCCCTGCAGATTTTTTTTTCCTGTCCTCCTGGCTATGCAACCATACCTTTTTCTTTGTTACATACTGTATAATATTATTGCATAATCTTGTTTATGTTTTATAAATTAACTTCCTTTTTATTTAATCTTCTTAAGCAATTTGAGCTGCATTGTTTGTATGATAATGCGCTAAATTAATAAATGTTGTTGTATAAATGGTTTATGTTAAATTAATTTATTTATTATGGCGTGTTTAGGCATGAAGTTTTCTCATTTTATTAAAATGGCATTTATTGTGTCACAATTGCACTGTTCCCTCATTAATGTGTTGAAATATTTTACACTAGATGTATGTGTTCCTTTTTATTTACCACTAGCCATCCCCCATACTACCCACGTAGTAGTGAAACAGGACAGTGAGGAGGGCCACGCCGGGTCCCTACTCCTGATGTCACACTTCCTCCTCCCCTTGTCCCGCAGCCTCTGTCTCGGATTAATGTGAATATATCGCTCCTGCAAGCGAACTATGATTCTTAGCGTGATGAGAAAAGTTGCAAAATCAACCAGAATGTTCAAGCAAATTATAGAAAAAAACCTGATCTAAATCCGTTAAGTCTCTCGTTTGCTAGCTAAGCAGAGGTAAGGTACATGCACTGAGGCTGGCGCATGAGTGAGGAGGTCCCTGCCCCCCTCCCCTCGGTCCGCTGTATGTCTTTCATATTCGTGCAAATAAAGCAAGCAAACTATGATACAGTACATAGCACAATGAGAGAAGTCGCAAAATGAACCAGAATGTTCAAGCAAATTATATAAAAAAAAAAGAGGACAGACATACAGACAGACAGATGTTGGATTTTATATATATAGAGATATGAAAACTTTCATTCTTAACCTTGCGTTCCCTTTAATCCTTCTCATACATCACTTGCATAATAATTTGAAACACGGTGTGTGTAGCAATCAACAGAATTTGGGACACCTGTACAAATTAGTTGCTTCAATTTGCAATGTAGCTTGTAACCTATTAGTTGTTCCCCAAAGAAGGCCCATTTGTAGTATTCTGAAATTTTCTTTTTTCTCCAGTGTTTGCTATCCTGAACTTTAAATTTAAACCTCAGTCAGTTTACTGCTTACCTTTTCACCATTGTAGGTCATTCTTTGCATTTCCATTGATCATATTTGAAGAAAAAGTGTTCTAAAACTTTTGACCAGTATAGTGTGTGTGTGTGTGTGTGTGTGTGTGTGTATGTGTTAGTGGCAATGAATGAAAGGCTGATATTGTATAGAATGCCTAAGAAATATATAGAATGCCTCACATTTTCAGGCAAAGCATGAAATGTCTGTGCTACTTTAATATGCTATATACTTTCCCTAGCCATTGTATATAATACCTAGGCATTATACAGACAACAAACATTATATAGGCAAAGTATGAAAAGTGAGTCATGAAAAGGTCTTTATTGAAAAGATGTATATGAAAATGAAAAAAGAAATACAAAATACAGGACTTTCATACTGAAAAAACTACTTGTTGCAACAAGGAAGGCTGGAATCCATCCATCCATCCATTTTCCAACCCGCTGAATCCGAACACAGGGTCACGGGGGTCTGCTGGAGCCAATCCCAGCCAACACAGGGCACAAGGCAGGAAACAATCCTGGGCAGGGTGCCAACCCACCGCAGGGAAGGCTGGAATGGCATTTTCAATTGCACTTAACTGTCTTTTTCACACAAGAGCACTTCATATTTTGACATATTTTCACATACACTTAACAAAACCTTGACCAGTTCCTGTGGACTGAGCAATTGCAGCTGATCAAAGAGGTATTTCGTGATCAGGAATGTCGGTCACTAGTGGAAGTATTGTATTCTTTGCTCTTTAGCCTTTTGGCATTGCATAGAATGCCTAGGAAATGTTTGAAATTTTAATTCTTTCATACTTTGGCATCCCATTTTCAGCATACTATTGATTTCCTAGGAATTCTACACAATGCCTAATTTCAAACACTGAAATTATATACATATATATATATATATCTGCTTGTTTTTTACAAAAAATACACTTTTCTGCTTTTTCAAACACAACCACGTACAAGTAAATGAATAAATACAGTACATACCCCATGGCATATGTACATGTCTTAATGTGCATGCTTTTGCTGGACACTGAGTTAATATCGTGAGACCGTTTTCATTGATGCATGCATAAAAATTTGAATTTTGCTATATTGACATTAGGATATGCACTTAACATTCCTCACTGCCTGGGAAGTAACCACATTGGTCGGTCTGATGCATGGGAAGTGTTTCATGATTTGCTGTACACACCCATTGGTTAGTCTAACACAAGGAAAATATTCATTGATTGGTGTATTATCATAGTATTTCCCTCTACTTACCCTTTACCTGTTTTCTCAAGGGTAAATGTTCTTGTCAAGTTCGTTATCGGGTTGGTCTACTGTTGCACTTTAAAATGAACACACACACACATAGATAAACACACACACACAGACCCTAACCACAACAGTGCCCCATGAATGACACACACACACTGATTAATCCTTAGCACTTTAAACTTACTTACTTATTATCGGCACGAACAACATACGATGTTTTAGTGATATCTCAGACCTAAATATTACTTTTGGTCTACAAGAATACATTTAAACATCCAAAGACTTAGTACTCTTGACTATAGGCCACTTATCAGCCAAGAATACCTTCTTTTTATCGTACTGTCCCTTCTATTGAGTGGCGCCCTCACTCTCAGCCTTATAAACCTTGCAGCACAGAAATAATGTCAAAAAATCTGGCTACACCAGGTGCTCAAAGAAATCTAACTTTTTAATTCAATCACTCTAGACATTAAGACAAAGCATAGAAAGTTAAAAGCAGCATGGTATTTATTACAATAATAATAATAATACCACTGGAACAAAGAATAACAGAAAATAGGTACTGATAGAAAAGTCTGAATATATATAGTCTTTAGGAAAAGCTTACGAAAAAGTTACAGATGACAAGGATGAATGTCCCAGGGAGGCGTTTGATTTAGCAATCGATGTTCATGATGCCTTTCTGATGACCTTTTCTTCTCCTTCTTCTCTTTCTTCTTCTCCTCCTTCTGCTCCTCTAAACCAAGACATACTTATTATGAAATGTCATGCCTTGGTTTCACAACACATGCACCTAATTGGCTGGCTGTCAATGTGATTGATGAATTTTGCTCAAACTCTTTCCCAGATAATAAAGTTCTTTGATATTGCCTCAGTTTCCCTTTCCCAGGCCATAAACCCAATTGTTGTCCCAGATGTCCATCCATAAAGTAATCAATAGCCTAAGGTATCAGCTCAGGCTTCCTTTCTCAGGCCGTAAAATAATTGAGCCATCAGAATGTCTTCCTTTCAATGTTGGAAACAGCTGTTTTAAAAGTGAGGTGTAAGAAAACCTGCTTTGATTTGTCTTAATTGTAGTTCATCTGTTGTTTTATCTTGACCAAAATATAATGGAAAATTAAACCAAAATGTACAGATTTTATACACCATAACAATTGCTTTAAAAAAAAAGTCAGGATATTATCTTACAGTTTTTCAATTGGCTCTACGTTGTAACACCCTGAACAAAAAATATATTTAAGGAATAATAGCTTGGTACTAAACCCAGCACACAATACCTCGATGGTTAAGTTATGCTGTTTTTTTAATTATTAAATATACATTACTGTTTCTCTCCCCGTTCTCTCTCATTCTGTCTGACTGTCTGTCTGTCTCAGCCCCAATGCTGTGAAGGACAGTGATGCTTCTCCATCACGGAGAGATAGTCTCTGTGACTATCAACCATCCAAAAAATCAGAAGACATGAACGTTGCTCCTTTAGATACAATGGTGACTTTTTTTTTTCAATTTATTTCAATCTATAAACCAAGCAGTGGTGTAAGCAGACGAGTGTCAACCTGAACCTCAGAAATCTAAAAAGGTAATTTAACTGTATGATTCTGTATGTTAAAACGCATAACTTTTCTCTACTTAGCTTTTATGCCAATGGTGCATCTATTGCTTTCAAGGAGATGCCAAAAAGAGAAAATCGTCAGTACACAAGAGAAACTGAAACACAAGCTGATGTTGACTTGGCTTTCGACAAAACATGCGACATATCGGTGAGTCTGAACTTTAATAACATTGCATTAATTATGTCGTAGTCATACAAAAACTGGGTGCTCATTTATTTTATTTTAACTTGACAGACTGCAGGTGGGGAGCTCAAGCGTTTCGAGAAAGAAGTACTTTCATAAGCTTGGAAAGGTCTTATTGCTAGAAAGAAACATGATTTACAGCCTGAAGTTAAAGAAGAAATTAATGATGTTGAAAGCCTCGCCAAAAGGATGCCCAGCTTAGTGGAATGTTTTCTGACAGAAATGCCAATGTAAAATATGTAAGTGTGATTTTGCATGCTAGTAAATGTATCTATAGGTCATAAGGGAATACCATATCTGTAATTACACATTTTTGTACCTTATGTGACATACTGCATATACTTGCTCCATCAGTACTGATGATTCTGTTGAGAAAGCAATCCTATCAGCTTCAGAACAGTTGTTATGCTAACATGCCAGCAGTATGAATTTTTCGAGCAGTGATATAACCTTTTACCTTTTTGTCCTTTCCATTAGAGTGTCTGTAAGATGGATTGTGGGGTATTTAAGCACACAGTAAAATAACTTTCAAGCTCAAGGGTGAAGTTTTGATGTCTGTGTCTGTCAGTCATCTCTGCCATACTGCAGCATTCTGTCAGGTCTATTGTATTGTGTGTTGTGTAAGATATATATTGATTGGGACTTGTTTAGCAAGTCTTTTACGTTATGAATCTCAGGATAGGTACTCCTGTCTTTTACTGGAATCAGAACTTGAGGAAATGTACCCTTCTGTTGCCAGCATCTGACAAAAGATAAGTATAAAAAGATTGCTGTTTGTGGTATTTTATATGGCAGAACTCTTGCATGGTTTCAGTCTTGTTAAACAAAAGTTTAACTCCTAAAATGTCTTAAGTAATTTGTTGTAAAAGTAAACACTCATTAGGTTGTGCAGCTTTTGAACTTCTTTCTCAAAACCATTACAATTTTTTTAAAGCAAGCATAGATTCATTATTCAGTCTAAATAAGACATGATTGTGTTAAAATTTTAATTTGGTTAACTTTAGTAGTTTATTTTTTTCTGTCATCAGAGGATCCCAAATTCTGCAGATAGAACAAGGAAAACTGGGTGCACCCCCAGCGTAATTCGTAATGCATCCACTGAAAAGATTTCTCCTGCTAGAGAAACATACTGTACATTGTGACCATGATTGATCGGTCAGTCATGCGAGCTTGCGTTTAGCTCCTGTTGACCATGTAGGGGAAAAACATACTGAATGTCAACAGAACAAACGCATATCAAATAGACATATTTGTAACATCTGGTTCACTAAGCCACTTCTTGACTATAGACAAGGCATGTTTATGCTTGATAGAGCTAGAAAGGATACACTTGTGTCCTGTGTGTGTGCTACGTTACAAATGTATAATCTTTCTTCTTTAGTTAAATACATCAAGATAGATATGCATATTATTTGAACAGGGAGATCAACCTGTTAATGCTTATGAACAGTTGATTAAATTTGTTAAGAACATTTTTTTTTTTTTGGCGATTGGCTGTGTTCCAAACAAAAGAAATAGGTTTGCATAATTTAGTGAAATACAAATATATAAACAATGTGCTACCATAAAGACAATTTGGGTTATTACAGGCTCACTGCTGGGGCTGAGTCCTTGTTTGCAGTTTGTTTTTTCTTTTTGTTCTCATATTTTTAAACAATTGTGTTTTTTTATTTATTTTTCTTATTTTTTCAAATGGGATTACCCATCTGCATACAAATAAGTAAGCTTATATGGATATTTTGCTGCAGTTTGTTTCTCCAGCTTTATTCATGCTTTTTAAAAATGTTGATGCTTACGACACACTGGAAGTGAAGAATATGCCATAATTGCTACGTTTGGAATTTTTATTGTCTTAGTAAAGTTGTTGCCATCTTTCCTCCTTTATGAATCATAATCTGGGAGGGATGGTTTGGATGGCTTGAGTAAAGGATCTAAGCTATGTGTCCTTGAATCTTTCAATAAAGTTAAGCGGGATGGTTTGGTAGATGGGTACTGGTGGACTTATCTATGTGGGGGAAAAGGATGCAGTCATGTGTGTGAGCTGCATTGCAAAAATTGCCAGGCTCCTTTGGAGTGTAATAGACTCTCTGTAATGTCTTCTTGTACATTCCTTTTTCTGAGCATGTCACTCATGGTCTTTGTACTGTCTGTACATACTCTGTGGCCACGTACGATTAGGATACCAGCTCCACCCATAGGTGACTACCTTGCTTCCTTAGAAGCTTGGCTTCCAATGTTGTCTTCGTCCACCCCATCTTTCCAGACTATGGCCAAGATGGCTGCCCTTCCATACAGACTGTGGCAAAGATTGCTGTTGCCTCTCAAACCAACACATCAGACACAGCATAAAGGACAGAACTTTCGTTAACTTGGACACGTCATGGTGTACAGGTAATACCTGGGGGGAGTGACTTCTGCTAAATACTCTATGCTGATTGGCTAGGACATCTGTCAAAATTTTATTGATGTATTTTGGTGCCGCTTTATACTACTTATGTCAGCAAGGAACACATTGCTCTTTTATGATGAAAGGTAACTGGAGATGTCACTGTGTTAAGCCAATAGGAGTGACATCACAAGCTACAGGAGGCTGCCTTAGTCTGTTGTACATGTAGCAAATTTACTTTAAATTTACTACACTTAAGTGATCCCAAGGCTTCATCCAAAGTGCTACTAAGATGAGTTTCAAAACCACTCCAAGTATACTATATAACCTTAGGTGTGGAAGGTGAGTTAACATGAAAGGGCAGTTGACAAAAGGTTCAAACATAAAGACTTAAGAGAAATGAGAAAGGAGTGTGCTTTTTTGGGGTAACTTAAAGGGCAAGTGGACATTAACAATACTTCGCCAGTAAGTTAAAAAGTTGAAACTGGAGGAGCACTGCTCAGAAAACTAACATATGGAGAATGAGCAGCAGATAATGTCCGGATATGGTAATTGAACCCATGACGCTTGAACTGTAAAACTGCACACCACATCACTTCAAAGTTATACTAAGCAGTACTCACAAATCAAGAATAGCATCAAGTTCTTCAGCAAATACACCATTCTCAGCAGAGTCAAAAGGGTGACTCAAGGTGTTCATATTCTGTATCACATGCATTCCCTAACTTTTCTAGGACTTCCTCAATGATAGGTTTTCTTTTTTTCGTGGAAGGCATTAACCCTAGTACAAACTTAAATCTTATTGTACATTAACCAAACAATCCACATGCACTTTCACAGAAGCTTGTGAGTAAAGATGTGTGAAGATTAGCTGTATTGTATTACACAATATGTTTCCTGCCTTTTATGCACACCTGTGACATGTAGAACACATGACTAATCATAGGCAACTATACATTATTGGAAAGGTATGAAACTCAGCTATCCAATGGTAAGAAGTCTTTCACAGCATGTGATTCCACATGGGTGGGATAAAACCAGATTCACTCAGCTATGACATGCTGCTTGCCTCGGTATATATGTGTGCAAATCATACATTTTACTAATGAAAACATACAGACAACATGGAAACTTATGATTTGAAAGAAAACACCTATGGGTGTGTTAAATACCATTACAGCTTTTAATTGACATATGGGTGCATAAGTGGTTAACAAATGTTTGCTGTCATTTAGAATATTGTTTTCATACGTGTTTTATACAGGACTGTTAATTTGAAAGCTTAACTCGTATAAAGTGTATAAGCATGGGTATTTTTTAAACTGAATTCTACCTTGAATCATACAGGTATGTGAAACAGCTTGTCTTGGCACATTTCCCTATATGTTGTACTTGTATACAGAATAAATCAGTCAATAATAATTTTTATTATTTAAGATAACATCAGTCCTGGGTTATTACAATGATAAGAGAAAAAGGAGTGACCTGTTCTTAAAAAGTCAGTCCAGTAATGGTTGTACTGCCTTTTTTACAAAATTGCTGGAAAGATTGCGCAACATTCTTTCAAAAGGAAAAACATCAAAGCAATTTTTTTAATCAGGAAATTTAAGGTTGATTATCAGTGTTGAATTTTTTATTATTTTGTGCTGTTAACATAAAAAAGAGAACAGTTCTGTGGGGTTATTAAAAATCATTAAGACATACTTTTGTAAGCTAAGTTGCAAATTATTATCTTCATTTTCTCCTAATAAGAGCACATTGTAACGCACATGAAAAACGCTAAAATGTATTAAAAATTATTATATTTTCATACCACTAAATGTTTATATCTTTCCAAAAGTAAATATACCAGAGTTTATACTGTCTTCACATTCTAATGAATGTGTTTTGAAATTAATACGGACTGGTTATGGGGAAGATTAATTAATTAAAGGTTATTATAATTTACTTCTTGCTGAAGGGGAACACTTGTTAATAAAAGCAAGGAAACAGTCGATGTCACCTATGGCCAGATCAAAGGATTTGTGACAGATTTATTAGGCTTTATTCAAGTGACTCAGATTATAAATTAAGATTGCCTGCACTGCCTCAAGCCAGTAGTAACCAGTATCTTGTGGTCTCTTCAGGGAAAAACAAAAACAAAACAGTTATCTTAGTTCTATTTTTCTGTGTAGGGAGTATAATATCCATCAACTTTATTATATATAGAGAAAACTTTTTAGTAACATTCCTACTCAGTTTTGTAACGTTTATCTTTTAACAATTTAGATGTTAAAATAGATGTCCTGTATAAAACACAAATTCTAAAAATTGTTTTCCGTTACATACAGTATAAAAATGAATTTCAAAAGAACATATTTTTAAATTATTTTGTTTTGCCATAATTAAGTAACAGTGACTAATCCTATTTGTGATTTCAGATACTTCATCCTCCCCTGTATGGCAATATAAATTTTATTTAAAGCAGGTTATGAATCTATGAGGTAATGAATAAAGATTGCTAAATTCCAAAGACCTTATGTTTAAAGAAGTTTTTTGCTGGTTTCTATTTTCAGTGCATTTCTCCTTAATTTCTATCAGTGTTTTTGAAAACTGTTTCCTGGAAGAACTATATTGGATCAGCTTTATAACTATTGTGTGAAGTCTGCTCACCTTCTGTTCATAACGGGAAGCATGAGGGTGTTGTGTCAATCTAAGCTCCTAAATCCTTTCAGATTTTGTATTCATGTAGGTCACTGTCACATATCTTGTTTTATAATTATCATTCCATTCTCTGTATATACAGTATCGATTAAACTCCATTTGCTCAATTTTGAGATATGCTATATCTTTTTAAATTGTTTTTGCTGCCTCCACACAATGTGTTAATCCCACAGTTTTGGTGTCTTTTGATTTTTCTATAGTAAATTTGAAATATCATTAATACCAGTTAATTTTAATGTTATTTTTTGAGTAAATTAGATGATTGGGAAGATTGTCAGCCTTCATGGCCTTTTTTCACCAGTCTTAACACAGAGTCCCATCAATGGTAAACTCACAACATATACAGAGAACTCTCTTTTTATTTGTACTCTTCACTTCTCTGGTCTTATTCAGATTGAAAATCAGTGTGAGCTAAAATACAAAAGCCTTGGGATGTATTTAGAAAAAAGTTGCATGTTCCCAGATAGTCTGCTTGTTTCACTTCAGTTTTAGACATTACATTAGCTAGTGCTAATGAGCAAGTAACAGCAGCTCACTACTGAAAATGGCAAATATAGGAGTGAGTCAGGATCGAACCAGGGACGCTTGATTACAAGTTGGCAAATCTTACCGCTACGCCACGGAAGCTGTTGTCTTTTCCTTGAACCTTTTGTGAAAGTGTTTATTTGATCGTTGGACTTCAGGCTTCATACATTATATAGTCTATGCCTACATTTTGTCATTTACTACCAAAATATGAAAAACGTTTCTGTTTTGAAAAAGTGTTTACACAGATTATTGTAGAAACGAAACACACATGAAATGCGTGTGTTCCAAATAATGATCTATTATTTCCACTCTAAAACTCCACTTCACTCCCAGATAATCAATCGAGGCATGAGCTGGGAGAAGTTTGTGCATGTTCTAAGTCGGTGGGGGGATGGAATAGCCGGCTGCTTGCTGCTTGTCTTTATCAGCATACTTACAGGACAAAAGACGCTGGCGGAGAGATGCGAACGGATTTAAGGTGGGCCGGATCTATGAGTTTTTTTGTAGGCTCTGGTAATTCTAGTGTTAAGCTTTTGACAGTATACCGCTGTGGCCACACCCTGTAGCAACAGTGGCTTATACCTGGCCCAGGTTCCCCTAGGCCCAAAGCCATTGACAACTGGGTGATTGTCCAGGATTAGCACCATATTATGTCACTAAACCAGGGAAATTATGTTGTGTAGCTTCAGAGAGGGCTCCTGTAAGTGTGTCATCCAGAGAGCCCAGCTTCAGGTACAGAGGTAGATGGCAAAGTCTTGACCTCGCAAGATGCTGATCTGGGATATCCACAGGATATTTATATTGCTAGATAACAATCAACTCTGCACTCTTGCTGCAAGTATAGAAGATGGAGTAAGAGAAACTGCAGAACTTTCACAGCTAGGTGAAGTAGAACTTACTATTACCTTTTAGATTATGTTAAGGGTGACAGGTTGAGAAATACCTCCAGGTTATGATATCACAACTCCTAACTAACTGTCCTAATTATATTACTCTGACTTTACAAATTAAGTATTTTTCTTATTTCAGAGGGTTACAGTTTCTGGCCTGTTGATTGTGCAAAAAGTTAGTTACATCTATTACTTTTTTTTCTTTAAGTACATACAATCTTATTAATTTATATTTTAATTGTAAAAGAATTAAAGGCTGAGCTGTTTTTGTTCTTTACATCTAACTAGCACGCAGTTTGAGGACCTAATTGATAGCACAGATTGGTGTTTTGAGACTAAAAATTCTGTTTCGGAGCCTTATAAGTACTACTTTCACCTGTGGATTCTGTGGGATAAAAAAAATTATGTCTTGTAGGTTAAATATATATATACAGTAATCCCTCACTTATCGCGGGAGATAGGTTCCAAGGCCGACTGCGATAACTGAATTTCCGCGAAATAGGGGCACCATATTTATTTAATTATTTAACGTGTATTTGGACGTTTTTAAACCCTCCCTGTATTATTTACAACCCACCCTTTACTCTATTAATAACAGGGACAACTGCTAAGCAATATGAAATCAGTAGATAAGTTTACACTTACTGTATAGCGAAGTACACATAGCAGCTTGTAGGCGGTCATGACGTCGTCGACCTTGTTGCAAAGATTCCTAAAGCAGATTCCATCCAGACTACTGCCTTATCACGTCCACCTGCAACTCGTTTTGCGCCCTAGTTAAAGGACACTGCGGCCGTAGATCTTATATGCTTTTCCTCCTTTTTAAATAAAAAGAATCATGGACTCATTGATGCCTGCAGCAGTGTAGCTGTTCCCTTCCTTCAACATATCCAAAACTTTTACCTTTTCTGCAATCATTTGCATCTTCTGTTGGTGCTTGGACACGGCCCCTGAAGCAGTAGCACGTTAATGCTGAATGAGTGAGATGAGACTTCCTGGTTAATGCAACACTCCGTCGCTGAGCCAATCAGCAGCACACAGGAACTTAACTGCATGCTCTGATTGGGTAGCTTCTCAGCTATCCGCCAGTAGCATCTCTTGTATGAAATCAATTGGGCAAACCAACTGAGGAATCAAGTACCAGAAGTAAAAAGACCCATTGTCCGCAGAAACCCGCGAAGCAGCGAAAAATCTGCGTTATATATTTAGATATGCTTACATATAAAATCCGCGAAGTCGTGAATCCGCGAAAAGTGAACCGCGAAGTAGCGAGGGATTACTATATATATATATATATATATATATATATATATATATATATGTATATATATATATATATTATACAACTTAAAAGATTCCACTTACCAGGTGCCCCAAGGGTATTGCCCTGATTGGACGTTTGAGGAGAACGCAGGGGCTGCTGGGGACAAGTGGGGCTGGTGGGAATCTTAACACTAGAATCCCTGAAACCTATGAAAAAACTAGTAATCCAAGCCCGCCTTATATTCCTTCGCACCTCCCCATCAGTGTCTTTTGTTTTGTAAAATTGTCTATCAGCACAAGCAGCAAGCAGCCTCCTATCCCATCCCCCACCTGATGGAGCTCAACCTGGGCAAAAAGTTCTCCCAGCTCAAGGCCCCTTATCTGCCTGTGAGGTGCCTGGTGTTGTATAGGGTAAATAATGCAGTATATCGTTATTTGGAACACGTGCATTTCATGTGTGTTCCGTGTCTACAAAGATCTGAGTAAGTGTAGGATGAAAGGAATTGTGAGGCAGAAAATGCTGAGCATATATCTAAAGCAGAAACTTTTTCCATGTTATACTAATAATGATGTGAAGTGTATAATGCGTGAAGAATTTAGTCAAAATATGAAATAAACTTGTGCTTTTATTCAAGAATAAAACCAAAGTAAAAAAAAAATAAAATCATTCAATTTACATGTTGCTGTCCATGAGTTACAAACCCAAGCTCAAATGTCAATTGACAGAAAGTTTATTACAGTATGTATTCTTAGATGGTGCAGAGGTAAGAACTGCTGCTTTATAACCAAAAGGTTGCCGGTTTGAGTGCTCTGCATTTTGAGTAGTGAGCTGCTATTATTACTATAATATTTACTATAATATAATAAAAACATACATTTGATTTGAGTCTGTAACACCCAGTGTAAATTTTCGCTACTTGTCAAAGTTAGCTCTTGTTTTTAATTCTCAGTTTTATTCTCTCAGTGACGTTCACGTGGTACAACGAACTTGCCTCTCCCTTTCTGAGTTGATGCCGTTTATCTCCAATCTTTTCACAAGAGCAGTGATGACCACAGGTGGTACTGTGGTTGATGTCTTCTCAGAACTATATTACTTACTGTATAGCGAAGTACACGTAGCTATATATGACGTGATGATGGTGATGAATATGCTGCGCAGTAAAAATGATGACACTTGCCTAACGCCTGACTTTATTGAAAAAAAACTAAACTTGCAGCACCGCTATTCAATGACGTGCCGCTATTCAATAACACTTGCCTAACGCCTGACTTTATTGAAAAGAAACTAAACTTGCAGTGCCGCTATTCAATGACACTTGCCTAACGCCTGACTTTATTGAAAAGAAACTAAACTTGCAGCGCCGCTATTCAATGACACTTGCCTAACGCCTGACTTTATTGAAAAGAAACTAAACTTGCAGTGCCGCTATTCAATTACGCTTGCCTAACGCCTGACTTTATTGAAAAGAAACTAAACTTGCAGCACCGCTATTCAATGACGCGCCGCTATTCAATAACACTTGCCTAACGCCTGACTTTATTGAAAAGAAACTAAACTTGCAGCGCCGCTATTGAATTACACTTGCCTAACGCCTCTCCTAAGGGGAGATACTGTGGGATCTAGGCATCAGTCAAAGCACCAATCACAGGCCTGATTAGAAAGCGGGAAGCTGTGATTTGTCATCTCCCTCCCATGTAACAATCACAGCCTGTGTTACAACGCACTTAGTCACCGAACTTGTTTTGTTGTTCTTAGACTAGGAAATACTACTACTATATTTAAAAACCCGCGAAGTCGTAAATCCGCGAAAAGTGAACCGCGAAGTAGCGAGGGATTACTGTATAATTAAATTATATTACTTTAGAAGACGATTTGGGTGTCTAAGGATTTGGCTAAAAAGACTGGTGTTAAGATACTAGACAGACAAAGATACAAATGTCAAAACCAAAAGTCCTTGACAAAATGTATTGAGAGATTTCTCCCCAAGGATATTTTTAGAATTATATGAAAATTAGGATTTCCACAGTACTGTGTTGCCATGTTATGTACTTTTCCAGAGAGAATTTCAAGCATCACGTGCCACAATTCACATGGTAGTAACAATTAACAAGATGGCGATGACCATAAAGAAAACTATACACAGGCAGCAACCCAAACAACAACAACGCTTCCAAAATAGTGGTGCGAGATCTCAAAAACAAAACATTAAAATTCTTGAGAAAAATATACATAATAAAATTAGAAACAAATTCAAAGCAATAAAAACACAGATTCAGCTTTATCAATGGCATTGTGAATTCTAAAGTTCTTGCACAGAACTTTGCCTTACTTGCTCAAGACTGAAGTAGTTTAGGTCTTTTAATATGTCAGATTAAAAAGTGGCATCACAAAAAGTCATATCAGTTTTGAGTATTTATGCTACAGTTCTGACTTTAGGATATATAATATTCCTAAATGATATAATAATTAAGCCATTTTTCCAAGTATCTTGTGAAAATAAAGCAAATGCCTAAATACTACATCACAGGTTCTTGTGGGCTGGGAGACCCAATACCATATAAATCCAGTAAATACTTCAAAAAGTCCACTGGTGGGTGGGATTTATCGTCAAAGCCCTGACTAGAATCAAAAAGGGCCTCAAAAGGATTCTTTGCAAAATAAAAGATTTTAATAAACATGCCCCTTAGCCCAAGAATCACAAAAAGGAGTTGCCTGAAAAGGCAAGGTAATACAGTGCAAACACAGTCCCAATACAGAATCCCAAGGTGAAGTCAAAAACAGAACAGAAGGTCAACATATTACAATATGCCACCAAAAGTACAAATCACTGCAAAAAATACAGAATTCACCAAAAACTCCTTAGTGTATTCAAAATAAACTGCCAGGAACTATGGAAGGCTAATCAATTTACTGTATATGGTGGAAGGCAGTTCCTGGTGGTGACTGAAAGGTGGCCTTACCTCTTGGGGAACCACCCATAAAACACATGGGGCAAAAACAAGCTACGTATAATTATAACCAAAAATGAAGAATGAACATTAGATACAAGAATTTTATTGTCATATTTACAGTAAAAACACATGTTAAAACCATGTAGTGAAATTCTTACTTGCTCACCTTCATATACAAAGACAGAAAATATAAAAGAATTATAAAAAATAAATAGCAATTACAATTATATGATTACAAAATAAGGTGCACAGTGCCCAATGACATAAAACAGCAGTCAATACATTTATGAGGCTATGAGTTATGGTTTGGATTGACTTTAACTTTTAGCATTGTTCAGGAGTCTAATTGCTTGTGGAAGAAAACTATGCATCAGTCTTGTGGTACGTGATTTCACACTCCTGTAGTGCCTTCCTGAGGGAAGATGCCTGAAAAGCGTTTGTTGAGGATGCGTATTGTCTTTAATTATGTTACGCACCCTCCTGATGACCCTACTAGTGCAGATGTCCTATAGGGAGAGGAAGGTTGCTCCAGAGATGTGCTGTGTAGTTTTAATTACACGCTGATGTGCCTACCCTTCCTGCAAGGAGCAGTAACCATGCCATACAATAATAGAGCAGGTGATAACATTCTCTACTGTACCCCTGTAGAAGTTGATGAGAATTTTGGTTGGCATGCCAAATTTCTTCAACTTCCTCAGAAAGAACAGTCTTTTGTGTGCTCGGTTAATGAGTTGTGGTGTATTGTAAGACCAAGTCAGATCCTCGCTGATATGGGTTCCAAGGAATTTGAAGATTTTTACTCTCTCCATCTCAGCCTCACTGATGTAAATTGAAGTGAACTGTAGCTTCCTCTTCCTTGGGTCTATAATCATCTCCTTGCTTTTATCTGTATTCAGGGAGAGGTTCTATTCCTGACACCACGCCACAAGTCCTGCCATCTCTGTCCTATATTCTGTCTCTACCCCCCAAGTAATCAACCCTATGACTGTAGTGTCATCAGCAAATTTAATGATGCTGGTGTTGCTCTGAGAGGCCACACAGTCATAGGTAAACAGGCTGTAGAGCAGTGGACTCGGCACACAGCCTTGGGGGTAGCCGGTGCTGATTGTTCTTGTGCCTGATGTTTGGTTTCCTACTCTGAATGACTGGTGTCTGTCTGTAAGGAAATTCAGCACCCAGCTGCAGAGGGATGATGTCAGTCCAAGGGAGACAAATTTATTGCACAGTTTCCATAGGAAAGTATCAGTAGGAAAAAAAGTCTGCATTTCGCCATCTCCAGTTCAATATCGGTGAAACAGAATTTTTCTACTACCTGTACATCCACACACCATCTGCTGTTCACGTATAAGCAAATGCCTCCTCCTCTGTTCTTCCCCGAGTCTGATGTACGGTCTCTGCGGTGCAAGGAATATGTGTGCATCTGCAGCGCTGAGTTCGGTGTACAGTCCGAGAGCCAGGTTTCCGTGAACATAAGAGCACATTAATCCCTTATCTCATGGTAGGTGGTTACTCTGGTTCTCAGCTCATCCATCTTGTTTACAAGTGAGTGGACATTAGCTAGTAACAGGCTAGGCAGCGGTGGTTTTGTAGCCCTTTCTTTTAGCCTGGTGTGTAGCCCACCTCTCATTCCTCTCCTCCACTTCTGGTGTGCTGAGTGTTGGCTATGCTGCTCACGCGAGGACAAAGCTACTGTCTCTTGCCGGCTGATGTTAGTTAAGTCCAGCCGCAGGAAGGAATCAAAATCCAGCAAGCTGGTTTTCAGCACAATGTGGGCTCTGCGAATGTCCAGAAGTTCCTCACAATTGTATCGCAATACTGCACAAGCTAGTTGTAATTTTAGAAAGCACGATATCACTAACACAAAAAGTTGTGAGAGCAAAGCAAATACATCAGCTACAGTGGCTGCCATAGTCCGAAATGATGGACATAAATTTAGAAAATCAAAAATAAACAAAAAAGAGACATTAAACTTGAATCCCAGCCAGACGAACTCTGTCTGAGATATGACACAGGTAAAATACAAATGATTTGTTATTTAGGTCTTGCAAAGTTTAAAATGCACAAGTTTTATAAGCACAGACATCTTTGTGTGCCTTTTATGAAGTAATAATCTTATTGTTTTATCTGAGCTTTACCTAATGATCACGTTATATTAATGAATTTGTATCCCTGAGTAACAAGTAACAAAGGAGACAAGCATGTCTTCTGAAAGCAACCAATTACTGAATGCACAAACTGATAAATAAAGAACTGCGACATCTGGGTTGTTGACTGTGCTTTAGTACGGCAACAGCTCTTAGAGCACAGTAGCAGCATGCTGATCAATGATGCAGTAATCACACTGGTTGACCCAAAGGCATCTTCCACAGGCAAAGATTAAGCTTTCACTGTGTGTGATTTATCACTGTGCTGTTTTAACATTTAATTTTTTATGAGAAAACATATTTAAATTTTAATTGTAAATACAAAAAAAAAACAGAAAAATGTTTCAGAATTACTATCAACATCTAATTAAAAACCAATTCTTTACCACAAGTTATATATTTAAAATATACAAGCTGTCTTACCCATCTAAGATGGGTTGAAATCTAAGTAATCAATGTAAACCCCTGCATTAAGCATCTGTAGTGCACCATGTAATCCTTAGGTCTCTGTTACATGTCATTTGGTCAGACATTCTTAAAAGCAGTGTTAATGTGTATTCCACTACCATAATGAGCTTTCTGCTGCCTAAAATGTAAGGTAGGAATAATGATAGTATAAGGTTTCTGTTATTTTCAGCAAAAATTTCCTAACTTAACATCATCTACTGTAGTGCTTCAGATTGCTATGAAACTTTATGCAACTAAAGGTTTCCCAAATGCTGATTCAGTTTTGGGGAGGAATCCTGAACAAGTAACTTTCTGTGTGGCTTTTTCCTCCAGGTAATCTAGTTTACCTCACAAATACTAATGACAGGAGTGTTAGATTAATTGATGTAGCAGATGAGAAAAAGAAATGAGTAGATAGAAAACAAGTTTCCCTCTAGATAATACTATCTAAGTATGTAATTGATTTTATTAAAATCAAATAACACTCCATACAAGCAAGTCAAATTTAACAAAACTAGGATCAAAACAAATCAACCCTACCCACCATGAGAAAGAGAACTAGGCCAGCAGAGTAAAACTTTAAACTAATAAATATAAGTTAATAGATAAATTAATAAAAGTAAATAGAATAAAAAAGAGGGGAGTGAACCTGCTTCCTCAATTTAAATGCTTATTCTAAAATGTTATTGATTAGATCCTGCCATATTTTGAAAACGTTTTGTACAGATCCTCTAAGTGAGAATGTGTGTTTTTCCAATTTCAAATAATATACAGTAAAATAGGTGAGTTAGGATTTTTCCAGTTGAGCAAGATAAGTCTACATGCCAATAGTGTAGTAAAGGTAATTACAGTTTGTCCATCTCCACTTTAAGCCCATCTGGAAGTACACCAAACACAGCTGTTAATGAAGTAGTAGGGATTGTGACACTTGTGATCAGTTACAAAGTGTGTAATTGTCTTTGCAGTGATAGATGTCATCGCCCCTGTGGCAGGAGACCTATCTAGATCTGGATTAAAACACAATTAAAGTTCCCAGCCATTATAATTTTATGAGTGTTCACATTGGGAATGGATGCAAATATGTTTTGGATGAAGTCCCTATCATCCACATTGCCACACTATGTGCAGTAGATATTTTTTTAAAATCACTTTACAGTTATGTGATCGTCATAGGTAATTTATATATCTCCCTTCAGGATCAGCTACTACATCTGACACTACAAATGACATTGTTCTATTGATAAGAATTCCCTATAGTTTTCTTTGTAAAGCCAGAATAGAATATTTGGCCAGTCCAGGCTCCTGTAAAAATACTATTTTAGCGTTTAGACATGTTAGGTGAGAGAATACTTTCTTTCTCTTTAATTTGTGATTCAGACCTTTAACATTCCAGCTCACAAAGTTAGCTGTTCGGTCATGGAGACATTGCTTCTGAACCTTTGTTGTAATTTTGTAGTCTTAACTTAAGATAAGACAGCTTTGACCTTAATTTCCAAATTTCCCAGGAGTTATTGCCATGAAGCTTATTGTTACGTTGGTACTTATAATTTTAAGGATTAAAAGGATAGATCAGAGATAGCTTGCTCTCTTTCTCTCCCCCTCTAGTCCCCCCGCCCCTCCCCCCCCATTTTGCCTCCCAATGTGAGGCTAGAGTACACTTCACAAAGTCCCAGTCCTCTGATATACCTAGAGACAGAGCACGTCTAAAACAAAACATGCCCCCACCCCCCAGGTGCGAAGTATAAGGATTAAAATAGAGTTATTTATTGACAATAAAGTCCAAATACTATAAGCATAAAATGTAATCTTAAACAGTCTTGAGAGAGTAAACCCAGGGAATGATGTTAAATAGTAGCCCTGGATAAGTATAGTAAGCCCTAATACAATAAACCAAGGGTATGATGTTAAACAGTCTCCATAAAAAAAAAAAAATACACATTCATACATATAAGCATATAATTGTAATTAAAACATTAAAAAAAAGTGGCCAAGAAGGAAAGAGGATGTGTAATTACGGTACCAGTATCGTTGCAAGCGGATCAAACAGATGGTAAGATCTTTGCCATGCCAGGATAGGGTGTGACTCACGACTTTTTATTTCAAAAAGTGTCGGGATCAGTTTTGTATGGCTTGCGTTGAATGTCTACTTTTAGTTTGGCAGGATACAAGAGGCTCTATCTGATCTCAGCTTTCCGTAAGTGCTGTTTAATGTTATAAAATGCAGCACATTTAGCAGCTGTTTAAGGTGAGAAATCAGGGAAAATATGAATGTGGTTTCTGTCTGAGAAGTAACATTATAAGTAATTTAAATTGTAATTTTTCAAAATGCATGATAAGAGTCCTAGGTTTAGAGGTATTTGATCCCCTTATGCGGTAAGCTGCTGCTCAGTGTCTGATTTGAAGTTCTCTCCAGTTATTTTAGAGAATAGTTCAGCTATGAATTTCACTGGTTTTGCACTTTCACGATTTTCAGGGAGACCCTCGATTCTAATATTATTCCTTCTGCATCCATCTTCCAGCACAGCAAGTCTGTCTCCAAGTACTTTGCATTCGGAATTTGCAACCGTTGTTTTTCCGTCAGAAGTAGATGCCAGTTGTTCAGCTATTTCAATTTGAGTCGTGAACATTTGCTCAACTCCTATCAACTGAGAGGCAAGTGCTCTCAGTTTATTCTCAAACTTAGATGCGTTTTCCTGTGTTTTTTCCTCAATTTTTTCTAGTATACCATTAAAGGTTGCCTCAAAGCGATTATTTAAATGTTTTTCCTGGACTTTAATATCCTGAAGTAGCTTCTCATTTGTCTTGTGTATGTCCTTTATTTCTTTTGTTATATCATTTATTTCTTTCTTTATATCTTTCTTTAAATCATTCTTGAGCTCCTTTATGTCTTGAGCGGTAGCCATTGCGGCAATCATTACCTTCAGTTTGGTCAGATCATTTTGGTCTTCTCCATGCTACGCGGGTGTTTCCTTAAGAGAGGCATTAGCTCTCTGGAAATGTGTTCTTTTCAATTGCGGCGTTTTAATTAACCTGAATTTAAATAAAAAGGTTTTATCCCTTCCCTGCATGCAATATGACGGTTAAAAGATTACATGAGAACAGAAGGATAATTTAGCTCTTTACTGACGGGTTCACGCTGTATTACAGACGGGAAGCTTATGACAGACATATCAAGTCGTGGGAAGCTTGATCTATGCAGTCCGTCATCTTTTGTTGCCACACTGAAAGGATTTTAACCGGACAGACAACAGAATCTTCTGCCCGGCCTCAGATGGAAGACATACTCTTCTGCCCGGAAGCTTCAAAGTGTTGGCCATAGGTGTCCATTCTTATATACTGGTTGCTCCATGTGCAGGCTCTTGGCTCCGATCCAAACAAGGACAGGACAGTACTCAAACCCCACCTTCAAACATACAGGAATAGCACAATGCCTACATACAGTTCTTATCCTCCCAACAAGGAAAGGTTTTTTGTGCTGACAGAAGACAGAAATATACTAGTCTGTCTTTAGGCTGACTATTCAATTCTCCAGTTGTCTGTGGCTCTCTAGCCCTGTGCTTGGCTTGGCAATTCTAAATACTGATGCTGTGCCCTGTGTGCCATACTTGGTCGGCCTGTATGAATGAGTCCATAACAGTGGGCACAGAGAACAGTGACATTAAACTTAATAAAACATAGTATAACAGCGGGTGAAGTGGAAAGCCCAGTTAAAGTCGATGTTCCCAGCTCACGAGGAGTAGTTGACAACGCAGAAGATAAGGTCATTTTCAGTTTCAATGAATCTTCTGGAATTGACCAGCTATCCTGACCCGACTCACATGCACATTCACTCCCACTTTTGCTCTTGGCTGGAGACGATTCAGCAGCATCAGGTCCTGGGAAATCTGTGCTTTCACCTATCTGTTCTAGGTCAGTCTCTGAAAGGCCGTACCTTCAGCTTGGTCTTGATGCCTTTCTAGGCTTGGATGAAGCTTTAGCTGTCTTTTCCATTTCTTTCTGAGCCCTTTTACAGCTGCTCATGTTTATATATGCTTGCATATACTGTAATTGAAACTCCTCGGGGTGATAAGAGAAAAAAATAACATCATTGGAGCTCCGCTTCAGACATTCATCTCCCGTAATGGACGAGACCAAGAAACTTGTTTAAAGCAGGAGAGTACAAGATATTCATTGTTACAGAGTTACAACAAAATAAGCCAAGAGGCAACATTTTTACACTTTCTTCACAACTGATTTCTACACATTAAAGTAATTAATAAAAGATAATATTAGTAAGATATTATTAGTAAGTAAAAGATAATACATGTAATATAAAATCATACTGTATAATCCTTATAACTAATAGATGTTTATGCTTATAATTCTTATAGATGGTTATTATAATGTGAATAACAGTTCTTAAATTTGCTACTGAAATTTAGGAAAGAGAAGATGGCTATTATCTGAAAAAATGAGTCGAGCTTCTTCTTAACTTGTTTGTAATGCAGCTCAGTGAGAGAGGTCTACTGCAAACCAATAATTTTGCTGCCAAACCAACATATAAAATCAAATGTGGCAAAAGCTTAAATTAAATTAAAAGTATGATTGTTTTGTCCACTTTAAATCAGTTGAATTTCCTAAGAAAGAATACCCTTTTCTGCCCCTTTATGAAAGTTTGTTCTGTGTTGAGATGTAGGGTTTGTTGCTAAATTACTCTACCATGTCCATAGGTCTCATATTTAATTATTGTTGATAAAGAAGGAGGAGGTTAGCACCTAAAATCTACAGCCATATTTTTGGTCTTAAAAGATATTTACATGGCGCTGTAAAAAGGAATGATCACACCTGTATCTGCATTTTCCAAAAGTTTACAAAGTTCAGCAGCTCTAACTCAAAAAATGGGATTCAACAAAGGCCTGACCCGCAGAAATGATTCCACTGACAAAATATCTTCATTTTTTAAGTGTTTAGTTAAGTTTCAAAGTAAAACAGTTCACGCAAAAAAGAAAATTAAAATAGCAAAAAAAGGAAAAATTTATAATAAGAAAAATTCAGTTCTAAGCTTAATCTTGTTACATCTTAAATCGTTACTAATCATTTATAATTTCTGAACCATTTCAAAACAGTCAGAAAACTGTATGCTTATCCCATTTCTAAGTTAAAATGGGTCTTTCAAGTCCCTGCTTACTGGGACCTTTTCTAAACACAACAGAATCTAATATCACACTGTTTCTCAGTTATAGCAAGAAGGTTCTATCTCTTACTAACTTATAGGGGGAAAAGACCATACCATTGTCTATGACTAAGGAAGAAATTATATTCTATTCAAATTAAGCAAACATTAATATGAGTTTAACTCATAACTTTAACTTTCTAAGATTGGCTCTTACATTTCCGGCCCCTAATTGGCTATGCAGGAGCGGAGACAATTACTATACAGTAATCCCTCCTCGATCGCGGGGGTTGCGTTCCAGAACCCCCCGTGAAAGGTGAAAGTCCACGAAGTAGAAACCATATGTTTATATGGTTATTTTTATATTGTCATGCTTGGGTCACAGATTTGCACAGAAACACAGGAGGTTGTAGAGAGACAGGAACTTTATTCAAACACTGCAAACAAACATTTGTCTCTTTTTCAAAAGTTTAAACTGTGCTCCATGACAAGACAGAGATGACAGTTCCGTATCACAATTAAAAGAATGCAAACATATCTTCCTGTTCAAAGGAGTGCGCGTCAGGAACAGAGAATGTCAGAGAGAGAGAGAAAGAAAGAATGCAAACAAAAATCAATAGGGCTGTTTGGCTTTTAAGTATGTGAAGCACCGCTGGATAAAGCAGCTGCAAGGAAGGGAGCAATATAAAGGTAGTCTTTCAGCATTTTTTAGAGGAGCATCTGTATCCTGTAGGCCAGTGTGTGAACAGCTCCTCTGCCCACACCCCCTCCGTCAGGAGCAGAGAATGTCAGAGAGAGAGAGAGAAAAACAAACAATCAAAAATCAATACGTGCCCTTCGAGCTTTTAAGTATGCGAAGCACCGTGCGGGAAGCATGTCGCTTGACAAATCAGCTGCACAGAAGGGAGCAATGTGAAGATAATCTTTCAGCATTTTTAGATGAGCGTCTGTATCGTCTAGGGGTGCGAACAGCCCCCCTGCTCACACCCCCTTCCGTCAGGAGCAGAGAATGTCAGAGCAAGAGAGAGAGAGAAAGAAAAGCAAACAACCAAAAATCAATACGTGCTGTTTGATCTTTTAAGTATGCGAAGCACAGTGCGGGAAGCATATCGCTTGACAAAGCAATCATATGTAAGCCCAGCAAGGAAGACAGCAATGTGAAGGTAATCTTTCAGTGTTTTTTGAGGAGCGGCCATATCCTCTAGGGGTGCGAACAGCCCCCGTGCTCACAATATATTTGAGGTGTTTTATTTAATATGTAATACGCGCTCTGGTTGGGTAGCTTCTCAGCCATCTGCCAATAGCGTCCCTTGTATGAAATCAACTGGGCAAACCAACTGAGGAAGCATGTACCAGAAATTAAAAGACCCATTGTCCGCAGAAATCCACGAACCAGCAAAAAATCCACGATATATATTTAAATATGCTTACATATAAAATCCACGATAGAGTGAAGACGTGAAAGTCGAAGCGCGATATAGCGAGGGATTACTGTACTTTACTTCAATATGAGCCAGTTAACTTTATATTAACTATTGTTTTCAAATCACTAGTAATAACACTGCAAACAAACATTTTAAAAATTTCATATTTCAAACATTGGCTGTTTCTTGAAGCAGGCACAGTTTGTTCATGGGTCTGTCCAGTGTGCTGGTTTTGGTTTGCACACAAACTCTTCTGACTGCACCTTTGGCATCTGGCATTGTCTTGATGACTGGACCCATTACCCGGGAATTGCGAGGTGTAGCTTTGTCTACAATTAGAACAACATCCCCTGGTTCAAAATGTCTTCTTGGTGCAAGCCATTTTTGATGTTCTTGAAGTATTGGCAAATATTCTTTAGTCCATCTTTTCCAAAACAGATCAGCCATGTATTTAATTTGTTTCCAGCGTCTTCTTGGGTATGGTTCATTTTCTGAAATGAGTTCAGGTGGCATTTTAGGTTGTGTCTTCATTAAGAGCAAATGATTGGGTGTGAGTGGATCTAAATCGTTGGGATCATCTGATGTCTTTGTAAGGGGTATTGAATATTGATTCCACTCTACACATCATTGTATGAAAATTGTCATCATCAAGTGTTTGTTGATTTAGTGTTGAATTTAGGATAAGGTTTTGGCACTATCTGGTAATCTTTGCAAAGAATTGCAGGATTGAGATCACTGCTCTGGCTCATCTGGTCAAATGACTGCTCTTGTTGGGTTGTTGGGAAACAGAGACTGAGTGAATAAATGTTACACCACCATGTTAGACTGAAAAACTGAGTGTAAAAGACTGACCGAGCCTGCATGTGTACTGCAATTCTTAACAATACTTGATATTAAATCAAACAACAAATAAAAATTATTTTTCATCTGGTAAATAAATTGAATAAATTCCCAAGCTATGTACTAGATGCTTCTCTTTATTATAAAAAGTACCTTTTTCTAACATATGATAGTGAATAAATTCACATTTTTTAATATACTACATTTATAAGGTGTTTTTAAACCTTCAATGACCTTGAAAATATATTTCACAGCTGATAACTCTCACTAGTTTCCCTAGCTAAAAACAACCCTCCCTTGCAAACATACAAGTCTTTAAATGTCTTAACAGGAAAAATACTTTTGTCTGCTTTTGTTTAAATAAAATATCCAAAGACACACAGACGTAAATATAAAGAGAAAAGTGAAATGGATGAAAGATGTAAGACAAACCAAAATATTTTTAAGAGACTTTGTGAAGTGTAAAGAAAATGTGCAGTAAAAAAGGTGAAATATGTATCCTTTAAGCTATGTACCATGAAGAGCATTTTGCACAAGGGCAAAAAAAAGGGTTAATCAGGAACAAGGGAGCAGCACAAGCTTTAGGAGTGTGTTTTTGATGGATTTTAAATGAATGGTTGCCTGCATATTAGACTAAATTTAAATGCCTTTTTGCTTTTTGGAGCAAAATGTTCCAGAAATGTATAATTCATCAAAGGCTCAATTTCTAAAAAATAGGATGTATTAAAAGTTACCCACAAGATAAATGAAATGTTAATCTGACGTTTTGTTTCAACCATATTTTTCACATTTAAAATAAAACAAATTAATGTTACTTGAGATTGAACTTAATATCATGCTTTCAAATCATAATGTACACTTGCTTTATCTAACTTTTTATGTAGGTATATCTACTTGTTCTAAACACAGTAAATGATCAAAATAAACAAGGTACAGAGATTATAGCAGCTTAAAGTGTGTATTCACTGATTATAATTGCATTTTTTAAGAAATGATGCAGGTACTACTTAGAGTTGCTCTTAATGCATAAAGTTTGAAATGTACAGGCAGACATCCTCATTAGCAGCAGAAACAGTGTTTGATATTGTTTAGTTTTTGACACTTCATAGCTAAGCCATTTGGACATTTAATTGGCTTAAATATGTGCTTGTATAGAATCATGGTGGCGGTTTATCAATGTCAGGTTCTGGAGTTTATAGAAAGTTCAGGGCTTTGTACTGTGTTTTCTAATTTTAATTATTATTATTACTGCTATTTTAAAAATGTGTATTACTGGCCAATATTGTTCCAGAAATGACAGATGTGTTACCCGCACAAAGGGTAATAGGTGTGATCACATGGTCACCCTGTGATGTAATTGTAACCACTTCCATCCACTAAGAAAGTAGACCTAGAAATAGGATATTTTTAGGGCACCTTAGGTTTTCTGACATTTTCTTGTGCCCACAGAAAGTTTGTTTCCATGTGCTTGCTGATACTGATATGCACAGTAATGATATCAATATCAATATGCTCACCAAAGTTTCCATCCTGTAGGTAATATGTACTGCACATATGAATGTTGATTTCTAATTCTTTGAAATTATTAGCATTGTTAATAAGCATTTGGAAGAAAAATTCCCTGTGGAAAGGAGAATTAAGATGACAAAGGAAAGATAGATCTCTACTCTATATTAAAAGCTATTGCAGTAGAAATGAAAGGAGCAGTTATGGGAATTTTCCATAAAGAAACATTGATTCATGTTTTGAACCTTTGAACATATTAAAATCTAGCATACTACATGGTCATTAGTTTTGTTTACTTTTTGTCATGATTACCATTAATTAAGGAACCTATTCATTAAATAAGTCATGCATTCAAAACAAGTTCCTTAACCAAAAAAAAGTATCAGTGTTTCATGAATGTTGTTCTGGATTTGAGTGGCTAACTCACAGACCAGATATGTGAAGGGCCCATTCTGGAGACAATGAGCCTTTTACATATCACTGTAATTCTAGGTATGATATTTTGATTTTGGACCTTCTACGCTGGTGCTATTGTGGTCTGTCAGGAAAAAAACCATCATATTTGACCTGCAACCCTCATGGACGTGAAACCTTCAGGCCTGTCCCAAACTCTTAAGCCATGGCCCAATCCCACCAATAAAAATTTTCAAGCTCAAAAATAAATAAATAGTAGAAAAAAACATATGAATCACTTTGAGTTATGTTAGCAAGGAAGAAGTCCAGAGTATTACTTATTGTAATTTGCTCTAGAGATAATTATATACAACACTTGTGCAACAAAGAAGATACAGCCATCATGGGGCATGTCAACATTCCAAGCTCTGACTGGGAAACCACTGTTGATAGGATGCTCATACTAAATGTCTGCTTCATCAACCAATGTAGCACAAGCCAAACATGGGGAAAAGACATTGTAGACCTCTTCCTTTCTAAAAATATAGCCTGATTAACAGAAAACAAAGTGATTAATTCTTTCAGCAAATTAGAAAACCTCTTGAACAAAAAAAGAAAAACTCTGCCTGTATAAAAAATAGACTCTGCTACGGCAGACAGATTTTAATACAAGCTCCAAATAAAGTGATGCTTGAAAAAGTATGCACAATACTGCTTTTAGGAACATTATATATAGTAGGGGCTTTTACCCAACATTTTATTTTGTTAATTGTGTTACAAGATCTGAGTGATTGCTGCAGATAAGACTTGCTGTATTTACTGGAACAGCATATTTCAAGCTGTTTGTTCATTGAAGCTCCTTCAAGCTGTTAAGTGAAGGATTCACTGTATGATGTTCTGTCTGAGTGCTGCTGCAAAATGCACCATTCAGCAACTGGTAAAGAAATGGCTTATTACTGGTATTGTGAACAATGCATCATCCATACTCTAGAAGCTGTCACTGGCATTGCCAAACATATGGAAACAAGTCCACATATGTTGAATTGCCACTATCATGATAGACGTATTTGTTTTCATGCATATGTTATGGTGTACAGATCTTTGCATTGCTGTCAATGAAAGCCATTTTCAGCATAGCTTTTAAAAGTCTGTAACATTTTAAAATAACATATTCTCTAATACTAATATTAAAATAAAATAATTTTAAAGAAACTTTTCTGTATTCATTTCTGTGTAACCAACATTTTTATATGCCCATCACTTCTAGCACAACCACCTTCTAAATGATGAGATCATATAGCTCCTTCATCAACTATAGTATTTATAAATAAGAAGTCCCTATTCAAAGACAGCATCTTTTAATTTTTAAGCTGTCCAGATATTTTGGTACCTTTCTGTCTATAGAAATAACTGAATGTAAGATGGACTAAACGATTCTCTTAACAACAAAAACTATAACATTTATTTCTATACCATATTTTCAAATAAAAAAATGTAGGTCAAAGTGCTTTATAAGACGTCAAAGGAAAAGTTGCAAGAAAAGAAAATCAAATTGGAAATACATAAGAAAACAAGTGAATAACTGTGATACCAAAAATAGTAAATAAGAATAAATCAATACACACTTGCATAACACAGATATACAAGTAATAGATAAAACAGAGTTCTTACTTATAAATTCACTTTGCAGACTCACTGCTATGGTCAGATGGCCCTTGAGAACAGAAAAAACTCCAAGGGCTAGAAGCTGGAGAAAAAACAAAATCTGAAGGGGTTCCAAGGTCAAAAGACCATCCAGCTGCTATTTAATCCTGTGTTTTACATCTGTGTTATTCTAATTATCTTACCTTTCATAAGCTTGAGCCATTATGTGTTGTTTAGTATTTGTAATAATGAACTGAGCTGTTCATATGCATCCTCCATCAGATCTTTCGTAATAAAGGATGTCCTTTGAAACCACTGTAGTTGTGATCTCAGATGTTATATAAAAAGAAACTTCAGCAACAGTGACATTTGTTATTATATATGACATTTGTTATTCTTTTATTATTAATAAAACTCTTATTAATATTGATACTAAAGGTGGGTTTCTTTTTAATGTGCCAAAAAAAACACAAAACAAAGCACCTTAATAAATTAATAAAGACTTGATTATAGGCATAAGACTACAAAGAGCACTCTTTAAACTGCAAATTGAAATAAAAAGATTAAAGGAGTCTATACAAACTGCAAACAATTTGTCCTGACCTACAAGGACTTTCTACACACTGTAATAATGCTCATAATTCTCTGCTAATCAGAGGTGTCTACCTTAAAATATTTTTCCAGTGGCAGTGTAACAGCAATTATGTAAAAGAGTTTGTGTTTTTATAACAAGTCTGTAGACATGTAAATATTGTTAGAAGAAAATCAGGAGACAATATTATTTTACATGTTGAGTGCCAGCTACAAGTTTTGAGAATTTCCTGTTGCATGTGTCACTCTGGTAGTCAACGTGTTAATGGATTTCCTTGGCTCCTAAGACTGTTGGAAATCCCTCACAGTGTAATCATCTGCAGAACTTAAGGCAAGAAATTGGATTTAAGAAACTGCAGTATCTCTATGAAACTCAGTATGAGCTGACTAGTGCCTTTAGGATGATCCAGTTGGAAAAATATACTTTTTGTTTTTGTGTGGTGGATAAAACATTTCATTGTGTTGTTGTGATTGTAGAATAACTTGACAAAATTATGGCCAAAAACTAAAACAGTATATCTTTTATTTAAACCCTGTACTATGTGGAATCATGAATCAAAACCCTCAGTTTCACAGAAAAAAATCATTATATTTTAAACCTAGAGAGAAACAAGGATTCGGGTCAGAAACTGAAAACATTTGTCTTGTATGTCAATCTGGCAAAACAGACAAGGCAGCTTTCAAAATTTGGTGGGATGGCAAACAGACGTTTTTTTCCCTTCTAGCAGAACTGCAGACTGGAAAGATGTAAGACAGTGTCCATATTTAGCTGACTGGTAGACTGTATTCAAAAAAGACAAACATTTTTGCTAATCGCTACTGTTCTATTAGATGAGTGACTAGCTAAGACCCATGCATTGACGTTGTGAGTGACCTCATAGAGAAAAATGCATCATCCTGCTGTATGACTAGCATCTCCAATGTCCTGTTCTATTAAAGTAAACAGCAAGACGTAATATGTATCCCAGAACCAAAAATAAAAGACTAGAACATGGGGGCTTCTATTCAGTACAATGCCTCCAAGTGCCTAACCTCAATAAACCTCAATAAAAACAAATCAAAAGGAGACTTTCCTGTGACATAAAGCCCAGCAAAGTCATTTTGTCTCTTCTCATGCCATTGCCATACCAAGAGCAAACAAAAATAACCAGAATGGCAATTGTGTTTATAGTAATGAAGCACAGTATCATGCTGGGAGAACCTAATAATATGGCCTCTATCTGTAGCCTTGCATGTCAAAACATAAGGGGCAGGCAGATGCTAAAAAATTAACAAAACAGTGTATAAAATGTAAAAAAAAAAACAAAACTATCTAAACCTGACACTGAAGGTGTCAGATTCTTGAGTTTGTTATGCGATTATATTTGAGACATGGTTAGGATACATACTATACCAAATATCCTCAATCTGCCTCACATATAGTGATAAAGAACAAACTAAATGAAGTAGTCAAACACCTGTAATGTTTCAGTTTTTAAAGTTAGCATTCTCTCGTTTCTGTAAGCCAGTCATACATTAATATTTATACTATATAACTACTATACAATGAATAAAAAGTGTAAACTTACATATTTAAATCTGATTTTGTATTCTTTACCTTCAAGACTTATTTTTGCTGATATATTTTCATCAAGGAATTTATCATATTATCTCTCAGAGTATAGGAATGTTCCTTCAGCTGTCCCCTGACAGGCTGCTTGTTTCAGATAAATATTATCCTGACCCTAATAATTCAGTCAGTTCTTAGAGAAAGCTTTTTTGTAAAATTGTAATTAAATAATACAGATTTGTTGGCAAATCAGTTGTAGCCATTTTTGCACTTTGTAATGATAACCTGCTGCAGACAGTTCTTCAAAAGATACGTTGTAAGATGCTGACTGCACAAGTAACCGTCTTTGGTAATTGTGCTTTTTATCATTTTGTGCAAGTATCTTATGTTTAGTACAGTGTAACCATCCTAATTGTGTCTTTATTTTTAACCAACATGTTGATAATGAAATTTTATTAAAATAATTAACAAGTATATATTTTTTATATAGCATTTCCATTTTAACATTCACACAAATTATTCCCATTAGAGTTACAAATATGAGATTTGAGTGAAAAGCAGCTTAATTTCCTTTGTATAGTATGAGCTTATCTGTCTGCAGAACAAAACAGAGTAAAAATGTTAACATTGATCGCTTAGCCTTTCTCTAACTACAAGTTACACTAGTGTGTGTGTCTGTGGTTATTTTGTCTTCAATACAAAGTTTAGACAAACTACTGTGTGTGCTGTTGTCTTTTACAGGTGAAATGTAACCCTGCAACATGAGTCATTGCTACAAATAATATGGCAGCACCCTGGCAACCAACTCACAAAATGACATGGTAAAATACAAAGAATACCGTGATATGGTGATGTAGCAAAACTAACAATTAAAATAACAATAGTAATAGGTCCAAAAATGACATGCATTATATAAATTAGGACAATGGCAAACACATTCTTGAAGTATGTGAGTTATGAATAATGCTGAACCATTTTATATCTGAACATGCATTATAATGTGTTGAGAAAAGTCCACAGTTAGATATCTTACCTAACACAGGCAGGGAAAGATAAGACTGAAAGAAAAACTATTTTAAAAATAATCAAGCACTAGTGAATTGGATTGACAGGGAACAGGAGGGAAATATTGCCATTTTAGATATGGCAGTTTCCCCTGTTAGTTATTGCCTGAAACTGCATGCAGCACTAGAATTACTATGGAACATACTTTGCACGAGGAGCTTTTGATTCATGTGAAATATGTAAATATTAATAATAATAATAATAATACACAGAAATATAATGTCTGTAACCTAACCAGCACATTAAACAATTCTTTGTAACTGTAAATTAGTATTTTGATTATTTTTCATTTTGTATGATTGGAATGGCAATCTTACACTTTTACCTGCATGTAAGATAGCTTTCATGTTTTGATGTCATGGGGTATGATCATGTGGCTTTTGGTGGCTGTTTTGTCCCACTTCAAAAGATGACCTGGAAAAACTCTTACATTTGCACTACGATTTTGCACATTTGTTTGTTTAGTATACTAATCCATTTTTCTATGTGTTCTCCTGCTTCTTTAGGTTATTTATTATAATGTTTACTTCCACTAGCTCTCTAGGAGATAGTTTCTGTTTAGGTAGGTAATATATATCTATCCACATATATATATATATATATATATGTGAGTAAAACAAATCATTGTGTGTTGGACAAGTGCCCTAGTTGGATACACATTAAGTATCCTATGTAAGTTTGAGGTGCGAAAGTCACAATCCACTAACATTCGATCAAAGAATGTGTGTGTGTGTGTGTGTGGGGGGGGGGGGGGGGGGGGGGGGGGGGGTGGGGGTGGGGTTTACCTCTTTGGAGTTTCTATCAAACAACAGTGGAGGGGTGTCAATACTAGTGCGTACTGGCCCACTTCTGGGCTTTTTTCTGCATTTTGTCTGGCTGTTGCTGCTAAATTCATCGCATTTCAGCAGCATACATCAAGCCCTTCAGTATATATTTTTGTTTGTATGTACCTGATGTCATATGTTTTGTCAGGTTTTCATATTTTTCAGAAAAATATTTAGTCAAAATATGAGTAATTATTCGTTAAAAATGAGAATATGGCAATGACACTGCCAACATTAAATAAAATAACATAAATTACACTAAGTAAAAATAAAGAATACAAATGACCTAATTATGTATTACCAATCTCAGGAAAATGGCTAAATATGAAAAAAATCTTATGCAAAGAGATAACATCAAACCTTTCTTTGAAAAGCTGCCTTAAAATTTCTCCCATCTACTTTTGTATGAGCCAGCTATATACTACCCTAACTAGATCAGAACACATATCAGTTATTGTACCATTTTTTTCAAATAAAGAAAAATCTGTAACTTTTTCTATTGTGGTTCCTTTTAAAACACCAAAATGTCTTTGGTATTACCACATCTCAAGCACAATAAACTTGTAAAAAATATATTAACATTAATCTATCAGTTGTTTTTACTCCTAAATTCTTTGCTGTCTCCCTCTGTGCTGAGCCTCAAATAACTCTCTCAAACACATCAAATCTGGCAACAGCACATCATTTACACTGTACTGTATCAAACAAAATCGCTTACCAAGTGCTAGTGCATAAAGCCAGTGAAGCATATGCTAATGATATGATTTTTTTTCTGTATTTTTCTATTTAATCCTGAAAATGACAAAAGATATTGTTGTATTAACTGAAGCAAAGGAAGCATTTGTGGTAAGATAACAATTTAAACTTATGAAGAAATACAGTACTTAGTGCTGCTGCCTCACAGCTCCAATGTCTGGGTTCACATCTTGATCAATTCATTTTGACAGAAAGCATTGTGGGATTCTGAAACAAACTATCAAATCATATTCATAAAATAGAAATGTTGATAACTTTTATATAGTATGTCGATGCAGTATTGTGACAACTAAGCTATTAGCTAACCATGTTTGATTAACTGAAGCGCCTTTTTTCATAAAATTAGGTTAAATGTATTTTTTCTATCAAATTTTTACTTCCACAGGTTGGGTTAAGTGCATGACATGCCTATTTACACTACAGTTGTGTTAAGTTTTGTTTGTTAAAATTATAGCTGCTTTACTGAAAAAATTTCCAAAGTTTCCAAGGCAATAAAGCTTATTTATTCAGCCTTCAGTACCCTGAGGTTAAGAAAGATCATTTACATTTCTGTAACCTCTATACCTATAGTACTAAAATAACCAATGATTTTAAATGAATAATATAAATAAGAGATTGTTAATTTGCTTCAGACAGGGCTGATGTAAACATTCCTGGACCCTTTTTACAATACTAGACAGCAACAGTGGCAGGACTGATAGGGCAGACCAATCATGCGGCCAGGTAAAGATCAGCATATGATAAAAGAGGCTTACCTTTCTATAAAGTACACTTATATAAAGAGTGAGATATACAGTACTTTCTTCTAGAGATTTAAAGCTCAAGCTGCACCAGTTTGTCTGGCAGCAGGTGTAGCCAGAGAATCCAAACCTTAGAAACATTCAAGGTGTGCTGGTCAGGGTGAATAACAGAAATGGAACAGAAGAGAGGTTTTTATTATAACTTAATGACTTTGAAATGCATTTCTTTTATGATTTCTGCCTACATTAGACTAACGTTTGTTGATTGCTTAGCTGAGTACTTTTGATACAAAATATAAGTTTTATATTTCCATACTTTAATACCAGAACTGATCATCAAGTCATTGATAATGTCATCTTGCCTGAGATCCTTCTGAACTCTTGGACCCCCTGCAAGTCACAAAACTCATTACTGGTTTATTGCTAAAGGAGTCCCCTAACTTTTTTGTTCCTTTATTCCCAAGGTTTGAAATATTTTTGCATTAGAGTCAAAGTCTGCTTTACTGATTATATTACAGAGGAAGCCCCTCAGACACATTATTTAAAAGTGCACTTGCTCATTAGCAATTGAGCTAGATGCATTTTTCCAGCTTAGATTTAGTCTCACTAAAGATAAAAAGCACGTATCACTATCTGAAAACAAAATGAAACCTTTCTTTATTTGCCATTTCACTAATCAATAGCAATAAGCCTGTTTTTCCTATCTGTCCTGAATGAAATCCATGTTCTCTTACAAATTAATACTTGGGGCCAATTTGCATGTGTTAAAATTTATGGGTCATTATTTCAATAAATCTGCTCTTGCCACCACATATCTGACTTAAAACATATTAGATTTAAAGTTATGAAGTGAAGAAACCCTTAACATCATTCTTCAAAAGATTTTCCATTCTTGTGTGTGACTGAAAATAGCTTGGTTAGCCATTTAATTTGTAACCTTTGCATCAAAATAGCTCTATTAGCCACAGATGAAATCCAGTTAAAGTAAAATACTTTATTTCTTATAATCAAATTTCAGAAGACAGGGGCTATGAATTCTAAAAGAGTTGTCAAAGATTTTAAAATTGCTCAAGGTTTGCTTTTTCAGGAGATAGGATATGGTAGCAATGACGTCACAGTCAGCCTTCCATGAAGTTCTTAGTGAGGTTGCAACATCACAGCTGTCTTAGAATCTGAAACAAAGACTACCTTTCAAAAAAAACAAATTTAAAAACAGAGAAAACAAAAATTAAAAAGTAAATGAGATGAATGTTTGTAAAGCATCTAAAGTATCTAGTGAAAGTTACATCCGTGCGCTTATTGTATTAATCTTTTGCACAAACCCACTGGTTTTAAAGCAATTTGCTGAAATTCAGCTTGTTCTTCCCCACATTGTAATTCTGTATGCTCTTCTAATTTTGAAGAATTTATTGACCCCTTATTCAGTACATTTAATTTGAAAAACAAAGGTCCATCTTTTGGATTTGTCAGCTCAATTTAAGTTTCTATTCTGTTCCCTTGTATTTTGGAAGAGGGTTAAATTAAATTTTGTTGATGAATCTCAATGCATTTGAACATAATCTTTTTACTTCTGTCATACAGGTGTCGTAATCAGGTTTTGATTTTAAATTTTTCCAACTGTTCCTTGATCTTTAAAAATTATTTGTGTATTGTTTCTGGTGTTTTGAAGGTTGACTGAGTTGAGGCCATTCGTATTTATGGTCAAAATGGGGTACACATGAAAACAATGGGGTAATAATGTTCTAGAAGTTGCCAAAACCAGCCTCCACAGGCCATCAAAGGTTTCAAAGGCCGTACGCCTTTTGTTTATCATGGACTTGTGGTAGTACTACCAGCCATAAAATGCCATACCCTGCACTGAAACAGTGAGAGAAGTGGTGGTGAAGTTGCACAGGTAACAGCTATTACCTGTCTTCCTTCCTGTACTGGTGCTATAACCAAAAAATGGCCACAAACTGCTACTGTGTGCCAGCAGTTAAAATATGTGTAGTGCTAACCGACATTAGACCCACAGAGACTCAATTGTAATGACCTGTACACCTTGTGACAAACATATGATGAAATGGCCAGTCCCAAATGGTTGCATTTATAATGTTGATAACATATTGATGTTTTCCCACTATCTTGTTTTGCATGTGGGCACTGCAATTTTGGTATTATTTTGTTGACAGTTTCTACACTCCAGGCTAGATGACCTGCAGTGTACAAAATGTGATGTCATGATTACAATGGTTTAAAGGTCAGTGTCAGACATTTCTTGGTCAGTCATTCAAAACTGGATGTGCTAATGAAAAAAACACAGCGACACTTCTAATTAATTTTGAGTTTATTAGTTACAACAACTATTTTTTGCCTTCTCATTATGAATTACGTATCAAAATTTTTTTGACGCTAGTTATGTGTACCCTACTTTGGCTTGTAACTTACATCTTTTCTTTGACAATGTAATGGCTACATGTCCTGAATTTTGATTATTTATTATACTTTTCCCATTTATGTTCCCTGGTTGAATTCTGCCATTCCTTTTAATTTTCTGATTCTATCCTCTCTCAAAACTACTGTTGCCCTGCACAAGTGTAACTGGGGCACTTCAGAAAGATTTTTTACACTGGGGGAGTACATTTCTTTAAAATTTTTGTTATGTTTTACAACTGTTTAATAATTTGGCATACCTTCAAATTTTGGGGCTATTGTGATTGTATAGCTTATGTTAAGATATGGAAATTAGAAATGAAGCATCTCACAACCAGTTAAACAGGGTAAATGGTTATAGAATGCTAAACTTCTAACTTTAAAGCATTTTCTTGTGGCTTGTAATTACATTGTAGAAAAACACAACGTAGTGTTATGTCGGCAAGTTGTTTTTCCCTGGCTTATGTTACTTTTCAGATTTATTGTTATTTTTAATTAGATTTTTTTTTGTGCTTTTGTTTTAATGTAATATTTACTAAAACTGTTATGTTTGGTTTTTTTTTCAGATTTATGCATTTTGTATATGGGCTTTAAGGATACATTTCTTGCTTTCTCTGAGTGGATCCCCAAGAGCTGCGGCCACCATTATGCTACTGCTGAGCAACCATTCTCAACTTATATATTTCAGGCTGGGTAGTGAGTCCCTCAGAGGTTCATTGTTGTTGTCAAAGAAAGGTTCATAATAGAAATTATTGTTGAATTTTCTGTTTTTTATGATTTTTTGCTCCTGTTTGTTGGTCTTTTCTATCATTTTTCTTTTTCATCTGATTATAAATACATTCTTTATTTATAAATATTTTAATTGGCACTGAGCTTCCAAGTCAGAGGTTTTACAGTTTTTTTTATCTTTCTTGAAGTACATTTGAAATGAAGACTATTATCTTGTATATAAATGAAAAAATTATTTTTACTGCGGCGCCCTGCCCAGGGATTTGTTTCTGCCTTGTGCCCTGTGTTGGCTGGGATTGGCTCCAGCAGACCCCCGTGACCCTGTGTTAGGATATAGCGGGTTGGAAAATGACTGACTAACATATTTTTATTAATGTTCAACAGTATCATATTTTAAAATATTTAGACAGGCAGGGAAGTTAATTTCCAACAATATTTAATTTTAAAGGGAAGAAACCTGTATAGCTATCTGTTCCTCCGGAACATTTATGATCTTACTAGATCATGAGGAACTTTTGTTAAGCGCTCAGGCCATCTGAAATGAAGAGGGGGAGAGCTGGCCAGAGTTGGAAGTATTATTTTTTGGAAGAAATTTGGAGAAAGTTTATTTATAAGGCACGTTTCAGATGGCAGTTTCTGACTTAATTACCTGTATATCCTTTCTTTCTGGTTTGTCAGAAATTACATTTAAATATCCTTTGAAACTGGAAAAAAATGCTGGACTGTGTTGGAATGGGGACTTATGCATGAGCTGTTTCACTGGTGATGCGGAGGCTTCAGAAACAAAATAAGAGGATGCTTGCTTGCTGAAGGCTCTCTTTCTGCCATTTTCCATCCATGAAGGCGGCCAGGCCATCAATGTCTTCTTTGCAAGGCCATGCAAGAGCAAAGACCAAGCCGGACAAGAGACCAATCAACATAATAACAGACTATGTGGTGGCTTACTGTCTTATCAGGTTATATTATTTTATTCAAAAGTTATTTTACTCCACTCCACTTTACTCCACTTTTAAATTTTATAAAAATATGGATATATGGGGCATTTTCTTCATGTCTAGAAATAAAGGGAAATAAAGTCACCCTAGGACCATACCATGACAATACAACATTTTTGTGTTTTTTTTGGGGCATTTAAAGGTATTTTTAAACTTTTGAAGACAATGCTCCATTTTGGGCCTATACATGCATGAAAGCCTGTCTCTTGTGTTTGTGGCCTGGCAGCGTGGGGCGAGGCCTGTTTCTGAGGCTGACCAATGAAGTCCTGGTCAGGTTTTTGTCAACTTTGAGGCTTGGTCACCCTTTTTGCCAGTTTTTCTGTCACTGAATCACTACAAAGAGAGTATCACAGTGTATTTAATTTAAGTTAGTCACAGTTGCTGTAAGGAAAAAAAACTATTACAGCTTTCAGGGTTTTGTCCAGAGGCCTGCTCTTTCTAACCCCATTTCCAATAATAAACATCTACAGTACTTCTAGTGGCAGTTGCTCTTATATGTGGTGTTCCCTGAGTTAGTGTGGCTGGTTCTTCAGGTAGTAGCGTCTTCAGGTCGCTTCCCTCCATTCTCTATTTGAAGAACATTTGGGGAAGATATGTTTGTGACTGTGTACCTTTTCCCCTTCCCTCCATTTTACTTTGCACAAAGGAAGGTGTTCTCCACACGTATATGACTGACAGTAGTGAAACAGTTTAAAGTATACAAAAGCCTCAGGATTAGGGTAATACATAACTAACAATACTGAGGACAGAACTAAAGCAGTAAAGGACAAATAATGATTTATGTCTTTCAAGTTAGGCATATAGCAGAAACAGTACCATACAGAACTACTGTAATTACGATATTCTCTATGTTGTTAAAGAAAGTATGGTAACAACATTGAATTTCAGTTGTAGATTGGATTCCAGAAGGCTGTTCACATTTGAAGTGTTCACATTTTTAGTAATAGTTTATGCCATGTTGTTGCAAGTTTATGTTTGTTCTCCCAAGACCACCTAATTTAAAGAAAGGAAGAAATAATTTTTGGCCTACATAAATAAATATGTATGCTGTCAGGAGAATTCAAATCATTTATGACGATGCTAAAACAGTAGTCAGCTTAGAAGTTTTCATTTGTGGAAGTGAACTCTCAGTTTTCTTTAGTGTTTTTTGTCTTGCTTTCTGAAGCTAGCAATTTTCATTTTATTCTGTGTTATGTCTCACATCTGACAACATATTTCTATAGTGGTTTCAGCCCCTTCAAAATGATTATTTCTCCCTTTTTGTTTTCTTACTTGATAGAGTAATACGGTCACTTTTAGGAACTATGGTACTGAAGGAGATTTCTTTTCTAAATAGTTTGGAATCAATGAGCACTCATTTGAATCAAGATAACATATCTGGCCATGTTGTAATCTATAAATGTTTAACTCACTTCAGGCACTCTTAACAATCACTGAAAAGTCAGCTGTATTCTGCAAGAATTAAGATGTTACTTTTTTAGTATTTATAATGTCTTTCATAACCTAATGTAAATGTTAAGAAATGCAAGCATACTGCTTGTCATATCCACTCCTTTTTCATGTTATTTTATTTTTACTAAATTGCTTGCATTGGTATTCAATATCTTAAAAACTAAAGTTAAAAGATCAGCAATAATCATAAACCTGTCTGTAGAATACAAGCAATTTAGGCTTAGTCTGCACTAACACAGACAGGTATTGCTGCTCTGGTTTTCCATCTACACTACCATTTTCAGCTACATTTTCTTATTGTTTATCATCAACTTTGAAAATACGTACATTTTTTAACGGCTTTGAGCACAGTTTGTTTAATGAGCAAACCTGAAGTTCATTTAAATGCTGAAAGGAAGAGGGAAAAACAAAACAAACTGTCTTTGTGTGTATAAATTGATGAAGTGCAACTGCTTTTAAAGCTCACAAACAAGTAAAAGGCTGCCAACGCCATGGAAAATACAGTATAGACTAGGCGTTATACTGAAATTATTACAGCTAAATGTTCAACTTTTCAAGGAAGTAGTACCCATCAGCAGAAGCAAAGAAGTAAGAAAAGGAGATCTTAAGACAGTCGTTTTTGAAAAGCTTTTTTCTCAAGCCACGCTGCAAGAGCAGTTTTCAAATGTAGACATTGTATACATATATGAAGGATGTTTTCAAAATGATTCATTTTTTGTAGCCGAAAATGCCATATTAGGTTTCATGGAAAACCAGAACGCTTAAGAAAAGATGTATTTTCAAATTTATCCATGTTAGTTTAGTCCTAGTCAGTTTCTCTGATTCTTTTTACTAAAAGATGGGAGGAGAGACATGAGTTCAGCCACAGCCTTTTTATGGTATTCGAAAAAATGCATACTAGCTTAGCAATACTTCTTCAAACTCTCTAAACGGTTTCATGAGTAACTCCATAACAGTATATCTATCCTTACTATATCAGTATTTAATATACAGTATTTACTGTACATATGTAGTGCATGTACTGTATATCCAAAGCAACTTTCAATTACAGTTTTGTAAAAAAAAATTAAAACTGGAGTATTGATTTTCTATGTACAGTAATCCTTCCTTTTTTTCTGGAAATCATCATTTGTCTTCTTGTTTCCAGATGCCTGGTACATTGTGATGTCACTGTGGTTGTGGTTTTAATAAAGGGACACAGTTAAAAAAAAATCTGTTTAGTTAAAGGCAAATGTGCCTTGGCAGTTTGACAATTTATTTACTCTTTTCAGTTTGCTTTATATGGTAATTTACTTATTTCTTGGTGAGCTTTGCACCTTATTTTTGTGTTTTTCACTGACAAGTCTTTCAGTTTGTTTTGATTTTTTAACTTTGTGCTCCAAGGGAGTTTGTGTAGGCCTCTACTTAGTGGTAGCCATGTCAAGTAAGGAAGCAAAGCCCTTTACAGCTTTATAATAAGGGTACCACAGTGGCCATGTTCTTCATTTCAGTTTCAAGAATGTTTTTGTGAATTTTCACACCAAATGGTTTACTTTTGTTTTGTTTCTTTGTCTAAAACCTAGGAAAATAAGTAGCATGTTTTGTGCATTTTATTTTTCTTTTCATGACATATGGCTGTGATTTTCTGTTTCTGCATGTGTTTTAAACTGTAATTGAAACTATCTGTTTAACTAGGACATCAAAGTTTTTGTATATGTATATTTAAATTAAAAAGTAAGATGTACCTTTATATTTTGTTTTCTGATAACAGTTTAATAATAATAATAATTCATTACATTTATATAGCGCTTTTCTCAGTTCTCAAAGCGCTAAGTTTACATATAGGAAGTCATACAAAAAGAAAGCTCTTTATTTTCACCAGGTATTCCCATGGTTCTTTATGATTAATTATTTTGTGAGTTTATATAATACCTAGAGGGTGGCATGGTGGAACAGTGGTAGTGCTGCTGCCTCGCAGTTAGGAGACCCGGGTTCACTTCCCGGGTCCTCCCTGCGTGGAGTTTGCATGTTCTCCCCGTGTCTGCATGGGTTTCCTCCGGGCACTCCGGTTTCCTCCCACAGTCCAAAGACATGCAGGTTAGGTGGATTGGCGATTGTAAATTGGCCCTAGTGTATGCTTGGTGTGTGGGTGTGTTTGTGTGTGTCCTGCGGTGGGTTGGCACCCTGCCCGGGATTGGTTCCTGCCTTGTGCCCTGTGTTGGCTGGGATTGGCTCCAGCAGATCCCCGTGACTCTGTGTTCGGATTCAGCGGGTTGGAAAATGGATGGATGGATATAACACCTAATTCAAAGGTGTGTTTCTGGACCATACCATTTGCCTGTCCTTATTGGCGTGTTTGAAATGTTTTGCAGTCATTATATACAAATGAACCTACCTGATTAAAGGAAGTGCTCTGTTAGGTTATTTCAGTCTGGCATTCTGCATTAAAAGGGAGTGCTACAGGTGTAAATAAAGGACGTCCGTGTTTGGAGTTCATGTATAATGGCTTAAGACTCTTCTCTGTTCACTGAGTATTTTCCACAACAGCAGTCCAATAAGGGCAAATATTTAAGTACACAAAATAAATGCAGTCCCACACATCACAAGGCAGTAAATACAACAATGTAATCTAAAGTCAACTCTTGTTTCATAATTAACAAACTTGGTGATTTTGCAGGTCATGGTAAGACACTGAATATGTAAACAGAAAATATATGAAGGTATTAGGACCCTAACACTGGATATGAAACATTTTTAAGCTTCATTGTCCTTGAACTTCATTGAAACAGAAATGTTCCATATTATAACCTTCAAGATTGACATTATTACCTGTAAAAATTATTGTTCTTTATATTTACTAGCTATTAGTTTTGTCTCTGTGTTTGTATTCAACTATGTGCAAATTCAATAAACTGTAGAAATTTCATATTTATCCAATTCACCTTCTTCATCATCTTTTCCCACTTCTTTGTTAGGTTGATGTGCTTCATCAACATTCTCAATACAGCTCAGTCCTTCACCTCAGTCAGTCAGTCTCTTTTCCTTCAAACCTTATTTTATGCTATCCATATTTCATTAGATGCCTTTCTTCTCTTTTGCAGATTCACAGGTCTTTATTTTTATTTTTTTATTTGTCAAGGTACACATTGTGGACGTAACAAAATTAATGTAACACTTATTTAGGAAATAGTAGACATATGTCCGCAATGCCTGCAACAGAGTCAGGAGGTAAAGCAAGCGCCATCTACCACTTCAATTAGCTTTCAATTTTTAGGTTAGCGATAATACTCATTACGGTTTTGTACCACATGCTGTTTTTTTCATTTACCTCAGTTTATTTTTGCTGTCAAAGCCAGGCAACTTCATGGCATGTTTATAAATATTTTTATTTTCATCTTCCAGCTGGTCATGGTATACATTGTGGTTTTTTGAGTGTTAGTGGGCCCTGTGTTGAATAAGCTTTTGTTGGTTCCTGCCATATGCCCAATATTGTCTTGAAAGACATACATGGATCGAGTTGGATCTATAGGATCGGAGGCAATTTACAAAAACATGGCAGAAGTACAATTGTTTACGCTTTAAATTTTACAACTTGAACACAGACAGGTTCAGTGACTAGCTCAGAGACATTAACTAAGGACATTAACTTATAATTTAAAGATAAATGCCTTAGTCACTGTGCCACACTGTTTGATCAGCAATTAACATTTTAGCAGCAGTTCTATAAAGAGACTCTCGTAGTTACTCAGGCAAACTCTGAAATATATTCACAGTATTTTCCTAGAAACCTTATGTTAGTAAATACCAAGACTGGGTTTCAGCAGGTAACCTTGTATGAACCAATCAATAGGGGTCTCAATTACAGCTGCTCAGCTCTCAGAAACCTTGAATAATTCATGGTATCAGGATCAGGATTCAATCAATAGTAGACAAAGAAAAAACAAACCAAGAACTGAAAAGGGAGCATCACTAACAAAAGATGAATTAAAGGCCAAAAACCTTTAACAGATCAGCCATTGCCCACAATGAGACAGAGATGAATTACAACACCTTGGTCCTGTGGGACAGCCTTGTCCTACCTAGCTTCTGAAAACCGTCATTTGTAAAAAGGATAACAGTTTATGATTCCCTAGCTGTTTTATGATGGAATGTAAACCAGCTGTTGAATTGCACTATGGATGTGCAATTCACGTGACTCTAATGAAAAATAAGACTGTTTAGATTTTTGCACTTTGAGCTGCATTTAATAAAAGGGAACAGTAACATGCAGTAATCAATAATTATTATTAATCCTACTAGAAATGAAATACCCAAGTTTCTACATATTATAATTTTATTAATAAAGTTTCTTTAGCTTTCTAGTAGAAGAAATGTCATTCATAAGAATATTTATTTCTGGAAAAATGCACACTTCAAGCTTCCTTGCTACAGAAACCATGAAGATTAGAAGTTCAGTTGTAAATGCAAACCTTCGAAGGGAGCTTATTAGCATAATATATTCTTTATCAGAATAGATAATAGAGGAAAATGCAGGAGCAGATTTGACACTGGTTAAAAATGAAAGTCGATCATCTTAGCAAAGTGCAGTCTTCTCCTTGTGGTGGTTTAGCTATAGGCACTTGTTGAGCAACCATAACTTGTTTGCAAGGGAAGAATTATGAGCTGCAGTTGTCCTGTATTACAAGCTGGCGAACAACGCCATTGATGAAAACATTTATGAATCAAGCTTTTCAAGATGTGTAAATAGCTAACTGCAATTGTTGTTATGGATGAAAATATGGAAATCTGGCAGTCCAGTGAAAATTGTGTTTTTTTTAAAGATAGATAGATGTACTTTATTTGTCTCCATGGGGAAAATAGCATTTTCCTGAGTGCACACCCAGAGTGCTGTAGAAAGTTCATATGTAAAATTAAATTAAAATCATTATGTATTAGTAATTATATAAGGCATGCACACATACAGTAGATACAAATTGGTTTAAATACATAGCAGTTCCAACATGATTAACATAAATGGAACGTAATAATATTAGTCTATTGATAATATATTTGAGATGAGTTTAGAACAGAGGAGAGAAAAACAAAATTTCAGTTGTCACACACGTGCGAGTAGGGGGACGTTGTGTGGACCAAGTAAAGGTAATTCCACGCCAGGCCAGGGGGGCGGGGTGCACTAAACCTTCTCCTGTTGTCTCTACAGACCAGCCGCGGGAAAACCTATTTGAATCAAGAACGTCACTTCCAGTTCCGGCGCCTAGAAGGACGTCACTTCCAGTTCCGGCACCTAGAAGGATGTCACTTCCTGTTCCCGCGCCTAGAAGGATGTCACTTCCTGTTCCCTACATCACTTCTGGTTACCCTACATCACTTCCTGTCTGACCACTTAAAACCGCCATCTTTTTCAACCTTGAGGAGTTCTGTCTTGGACTCAGTGCAATCAACTACTGTGTTGCATAAAAAAGAAAAACCTTTGCAGCTAGGAACATTATACGGGTGGCTGCCCCAAACCTTCCTTTACGTGTGTCGAGTCTGTTCTTTTACAGTGGCGTAGTCGGCAGGAGGATGGCCTCCTGGAGAGATTGGAAGGCAAACCTAAACCTAGGCTCGACACACGTTTATAATCCAACAAAATATCAGATGGGTAAGTACCGCTCCCGAGTTGCCGAGTGGGCGTCCGTCGGGGCGTGTCGGGGAAAGCTTGAATATGCTTCGACCCATCATCCTGTTAAAGGTCCGGGGAAAAATAGCCCCGGGACCCACAGGCTAGAGCCAAGTGCGTCAGGGAATGCATTGAGAACTTATTATGGCCTCCTGGGTGTGGGGACTGCCCATACATATCCCACAAAGGGCAAGCCCTTTAAGACAGGTGGGAGAAACCCAGGCTGGCAGGTGAGAAACATAATGGCCTGGACATACAACCCCACTAAGGCAACTAAGAAACAGGACATGGCTTTGTGGGCTAAGGTGGTTGGTTGGTTACAACCCCATAAAACATCCAGCCACCAAATTGCGGAGCAAGTGGCTTGCGCTTTATTACTCAGATCCCTACTTGGAAAATTCGCCCAGCCGGCCTGGGATTATACAGATATTGTCTCACTAGCCGAGAAAATAGATCACCTCAGGGCAGAAACCGGCTTGGGAGTGTCAGAACGGGACTCGTGTGAACCCGGGCATGCACGCGTCCCTATTACACAGTCCGGTGGCTATAATGTGAGGCATGTTCAGGTAAACCCTGGGATGCGCCGGCGGGCCCTGCGAGGCAACGAAGGGATCTGCGGGGTGATGCGAGAGGAGGCACGGTGCGCGCTCGCTAATCCACTGGCCTGTCCACATACGGGAAAAGTGCTAGTCAATGGAATTAAAGTTATTGCTTTATTTGATTCCGGCAGTAACATTTCCATTGTTGCTGACCAATTGATATTACTGCGACAATGGTGTAAGATTAAGACCCGCATTACGTGTATTCACGGGGATGTCCGGTATTATCGATCCGCCAACTGTTTTATCTGTCGGGATGGCGTACTTAAGAAGTTAACAGTGGCAGTGATGGATGATCCTCCCTTCCCCGTGATTCTAGGAAGAGATTGGGTCGAAATAAATAGCGGTGATAAAGGTGCTTCTTCTCCTCGTTCACTAGGTCTAGTCACGGACGCGAATTCAGCGCCCTCAACTTCCTCCACGCCGTGTATACAGCCGGCTGAGGAGCGGACTTTGGCCTCTAGTGATGACGAAGAAATACCCGGGACGTCGCAACCCGTGACGTCATTAGCAGGCGCTGAGACGACTCGGGATGAAAACCCACCCCTTGAGGTCGAATCCGATCCTCTCTCACGTCTGCAGTTTCAATTCAGGCAGACACTGGCTTCATTTAAAAGGGAGCAATGGAATGATGACTCCCTTAAATTTGCAAAGAATGCAGTTGTTCTGATAGATGGCCAACGCACCTCACATCCAATGCCACAGGGTCCTCACTTTGTGCTCAATAATGATCTGTTATATCGGGTGGCAGAGCATGAGGGACAGATGAGGTCGTTGTTGTTAGTGCCACGGACTTACCGGCGACAGGTCTGTGAACTAGCACATGCCCATCTGCTGGGAGCCCATTTGGGCCCCGAAAAAACACTGGAGAGAATTAAACTCCGATTTTTTTGGCCCGGAATTAACGAGGAGGTTCGCCGCTTTTGCACATCCTGTCCAGAATGTCAATTGAGGCAAATTCCTAGGAGGGACCGTGCTCCTCTAGTTCCATTACCCTTAATTGATATCCCTTTTGAACGTATTGGGGTCGACCTGGTGGGACCCCTAGAGCCCTCCGCCAGAGGTCATAAATACATAATGGTCCTGGTAGATTATGCTACCCGATTTCCAAAGGCTGTTCCGTTGCGCTCAGCTACTACTAAAGCTATCGCACGGGAATTAGTGGGTGTATTTGCGCGTGTTGGAATCCCTAAAGAAATCCTGACGGATCAAGGGACTCCTTTCACCTCGCAGACGTTCAGGGAGACTGCCAAACTACTTCAAATAAAACATTTAAAGACTTCGGTATATCATCCTCAAACCGACGGTCTTGTAGAGAGGTTTAATCAAACTCTCAAACAGATGTTACGTAAGGTGGTCAATGAGGACGGAAGGAACTGGGATCAGCTCCTCCCCCTCGTCCTTTTTGCATATCGGGAAGTCCCACAAGCCTCCACGGGGTTCTCACCTTTTGAATTGCTATATGGACGACAACCCCGGGGCATATTAGACGTTTTAAAAGAAGGATGGGAGGAAGAGGCAATCCCATCAAGAAATATATTAGAGTATATCGCACAGTTACGCGATAGATTTGAGAAAATTAGGCCCATATTGAAAACACACATGGAAAAGGCGCAAGCAGCTCAGGCCCGATGCTATAACCGTGGTACGTCTCTGCGGGAGTTCCGCCCGGGAGATTGTGTCATGGTTTTAGTTCCTACCTCTCATTCCAAATTACTGGCTCATTGGCTAGGCCCTTATGAAATTAAGGAGAGGAAGGGGCTGGTCAATTATTTGGTGAAACAACCGAATCGTCGACCCAGCGAGTGGATTTACCATGTCAATCTGCTGAAACCGTGGAAGGACAGGGAGTCCGAGCCCTCCTCCGGACAGCTCCGCTCTCTCTTCGCGCAGCAATTACACCTTAATTTCGGAGACAATTTGACTCGCCAGCAACGTCAGGAGCTCGAAGCAGTTATCCTGTCTGTCCCTGAGGTAGTTAGTGAAACTCCAGGTCGGACCTCCTTGGTTGTGCATGACATTGTGACAAAACCTGGGGTTATAGTCCGAGAACGCCCGTATAGACTTCCCGAAGCAAAAAAGGCTGAAGTGGAGTTGGAGATCAGACGAATGCTGGACCTAGGTGTGATTGAGGAAAGTTATAGTCCCTGGTCCAGTCCTATCATTATGGTCAGTAAGCCTGATGGAAGTTGGAGGTTCTGCAATGACTTCCGTCGGCTTAACCAAGTCTCCCAATTTGACGCCTATCCGATGCCGCGAGTGGACGACCTCCTCGAGTGGCTAGGTCATGCCAAATTTTTGAGTACTTTAGATATGACTAAGGGGTATTGGCAGGTTCCCTTAACGGACTCCGCTAAGGAAAAGACAGCGTTCAGCACCCCTAGTGGTCACTGGCAGTATCGTGTCCTCCCATTTGGATTACATGGGGCCCCTGCGACCTTCCAACGTCTGGTGGATAAAGTGCTCCATCCTCATAATTCATATAGTGCTGCCTACTTGGATGAAGTTGTCATCTATTCCAACACCTGGGAGGAACACATACAGCAGGTTGGAGCTGTATTGCGGACACTGGCAAAAGCTGGGCTTCGTATCAACCCGAAAAAGTGTTACTTTGGATTGGTTGAGGCCAAATATTTAGGCTATCTAGTGGGCCGGGGTATGGTGAGACCACAGTGTTCGAAAATTGATGCCATTGTGAATTGGCCCCGTCCGATAACCAAGAGGCAAGTTCAAGCCTTTCTCGGCTTAGCGGGTTACTATCGCCGGTTTGTTCCCCGGTTTTCTGAGAGAGCTACTCCCTTGACAAATCTCACTAAGAAGGGTCGACCTAATCACATGGTATGGGATGATATATCAGAGGCTGCATTCTGTGACTTGAAAATGGCCCTTACGTCAGCTCCTATATTAAAGGCGGCGGACTTTTCCGTACCCTTCATTCTCCAGACGGACGCTTCGGACACAGGTCTCGGTGCCGTGCTGAGCCAAAGCGTCGATGGAGTTGAACACCCCATTATGTACCTGAGCCGGAAACTGTTGGATCGGGAAACTAGGTATGCGGCAGTGGAGCGGGAGGCTCTGGCTATTAAATGGGCGATTACACAGCTGAGATATTACCTCTTGGGACGTGAATTCACTCTTGTGACAGGCCATGCGCCCTTACAGTGGATGGCCTTGCACAGGGAGTCCAATCCGCGTGTCACGAGGTGGTTTTTGGATCTACAGCCATATAAATATTCGGTCATTTATCGCCGGGGTGTTCTGCAGGCCAATGCCGATGCCCTTTCTAGATGCCACAACCTCTCGGACCGGTACGCCCGACCCGACGGGTCTGGGCTGAGGGGGGGGGCCATGTCACACACGTGCGAGTAGGGGGACGTTGTGTGGACCAAGTAAAGGTAATTCCACGCCAGGCCGGGGGGGGCGGGGTGCACTAAACCTTCTCCTGTTGTCTCTACAGACCAGCCGCGGGAAAACCTATTTGAATCAAGAACGTCACTTCCAGTTCCGGCGCCTAGAAGGACGTCACTTCCAGTTCCGGTGCCTAGAAGGATGTCACTTCCTCTTCCGGCGCCTAGAAGGACGTCACTTCCTGTTCCCTACATCACTTCTGGTTACCCTACATCACTTCCTGTCTGACCACTTAAAACCGCCATCTTTTTCAACCTTGAGGAGTTCTGTCTTGGACTCAGTGCAATCAACTGCTGTGTTGCATAAAAAAGAAAAACCTTTTCAGCTAGGAACATTATACGGGTGGCTGCCCCAAACCTTCCTTTACGTGTGTCGAGTCTGTTCTTTTACACAGTCAATAGAATCCCTGGAGAAAATAAACCTCTAGAGAAGTCTATGGTTGGTTATAACAGATAGGGTCAAAAGACAAAGTCAGGCATAGTCAGAGTCCTGGAGACCATGGCCAACTCTCCGCTCACCTTATCCTGGAGACCTTGGCCAACTCTTCACTCGCCTAATCTTGGGTATTCTACAATAAACTCTGTGTTGGGCCATATGATATGACGACAGAATCTTTTTATGCTTTGATTCTAAGGCTCTCAGTATCTCAGATTTCTCTCTTATCGGCCTAAAAAACAGCTTGTAAGTGTAGCAATGGCACCAAGTTGCATCACAGGACATTGGGAAGAGAGGCAGAATAGAGGAGCATCAGTAAGGTTCATAATTATAGTAATACTGTAAATACTGTAATGCACGGCCAAAATCAGCAGCACCTGTTCAGCACCAGGTATGTGGGCAACAGTTAGAAGGGGATTTACAAATCAAAATTCATTCCCTCAACATGCAGGTCACCACTTCTGACAGAACCAGTACTCTGCACTTAACAGCACATCTGTTGGGACTGAGTACAAGAAAGTGCTCATAATTGCCAATTCTATAGTGTGGAATGTAAGAATTCCAAAGTATGTCAACCAAGCAGTTATGGTAAAATACCTCCCGGAGCGAAGGTATGCAACATTGAGGTTAAATTGGACTTCCTTGCTGACAACGAAGACTCCAACTTATTGCTACATGTAAAGTAGTAGCAATTATCATTTTTGCAGCAATCTGAGGAGTTCATAATTTTTTGAACCAAAGCTAAAAGGAAATGTGTTACATTATATACTTCAAATGTTCCTTTTCTTTTTAAAAATACCTGAAAATATAGTTGCCATTCATCTTCAGCTTCACCTTACACATAACAGTTCATTTGAGAACTGAGTTAGCCCACTGCACCAGTCACAGTTCACAAATGGCACTAACCTGTGGTGTAAATTACATTCTAATATCTTCTGATGAAAAAAAAATCATTTAGAAATTATGTTGTTAGATTTAAGAGGAGACTTTTACACCATTCCGTTTCATAGGCTGAAAAATTATGTTGGGCTCTTAGGCACCATTTTTGTGTGATTTAGTTTATCTTTATCTAATCAATTTTGGTATGTACAGAAATGTGCTGGGGGTACTATGTTATTATATTTAGAAGTTAAGTTAACCCTTAACTACTCACACCATTTCTCATCTCATAAGTACTCGCACGGTGTACTTTATGCACCAGTGTTAAAATGGCTATTTGTATGCATGCTGTGAGGTTGTAATAAAAAATATTGCACTAATTTTAAATTGTACATGTTTTTAAGGTAATTTAATACCATGTTACTGAATAGTATGACACAGTCTAGGACTATCTGAAAATAAACCTGCTCATTCATCACCGGTCACACTTTCATTCTTTGCAGGATTTACTCATGTATCACACTTTACTTCAGTTGTTGAATGTTCTTGGCAGACAGAATCATTGCAAGATGAACATGTCATCATTGTCATACATATGTAAGTACCTGCGCGGTGTACCAAATGTACCATATGGAACATACGACTGTGCATCCATTCATAAAACTTTCAGTTGATTCAAAATAATGTTACAAGAATCATTAAAAGAACTAAAAAGTATGACCACATACCTCTAGTTCTTAAGTCTTTACACTGGCTTCTAGTTAAGTTTAGGGTGGATTTCAAAATACTTGGTCTTGTTCATAAATTTTTAAATAACTAAAGTCCTGTTTGCCTGAATTTGTTATTACCTACAAACCAAAGCGTGCATTAAGATCTCAAGGTGCTGACCTACATATGAGTCCAATGATTATAAAAATATATGCAATACAATAATTATCAACTGACCGTCCTCTGTTCTGTTTCTCTTCTCAATATCCTATTGTGTCACTTGGTGCCACTGCTCTACTTACAAGGTGTTTTCTTTCCCATGGAAAGACATCCATAATAATGAGAGCACTGGAATCAAAGGAAGAAAAGCTTCTGTTGTCATATTTGATAGACCTGAACAGACTTATACTGTAGAATGTGCTGGAGAGAATGGGTGGCCTGTTGGTGTAGTTGGTGACTGTGTCTGACTTTGTCTGTTATAAATGATCTAAAGTTTTATTTTCTACAGGGATGCTGCTGACTGGAGGTTTTGTTTTCATCTCCTCCTTTGCCAACTGGCAAAATGTTAACGATAATATTAATTGGCATATATTGTTTTTCTATGTGTTTAAACCAATCTACATCTTTATGTATATGTAGATGTATGGTTGCTTCACCATTGAATTTGTTTCTGCTCCCTAAGCCAGATTGTATACAGGTAGATAGGCTAAAGAACTTACAGTTACTTTGAAGAGCATTTATTGATAAGGATGAATGCAGTGGATGTTGCAACAAAAACAGAACAGGTATGAAACACAAAAATGTGGTTACCACACAGGTAACTGAATACACAGAACAAATCTCAGACAGCAGCCGGTCTGCCACCGAAGTACAGGATAACCACCATTTACAGACACTCAATGTGGTAGATTGGTTTCCAGGAACTACCTTTGAAACAGTTATACCAGAAAGAAAAATAAACACACACACAAGAACAAGAAGGGGATGAGGGCTGCCTCCCATGACAGCACTGACCCAACAGATGTTTTTTTTTGCCTTGAACAGAAAATAACATTGTTGATTTTTTTTAACTCTTTTGTAATGATATAAGGTATTTATTTTTGCATTATGGTTTGATCAATTGTGAACACAGCTACTGAAAGTCTTTTATCACTTAAATGCACATTCACCCAGTTTTATGTCTTCAAAGATCTTTGGAATAAATGTAAGAATTTTTATGACATACTATTTTCATAGATATTGTCGATATTAAATTAATGGTAATGTTATAGTGAAAAGTTTTGGGTTAATTTCAGAAGGGTATGTTTTTATTAGAGTGTTCTCCAAAAGCTTTTCTAAAAATGTGCATATGAATGAAGCGGACACCAAGTATGTCTTCTCAGGGGTAAAGCTGCCAGATTATGACATGCAGATTGTAAATCTGCTTCCTTTCCCACTGTATTTCTTGACATCAAGTTGTGCTGGTGTTAACTCTTTTAAAGTTTACATGGCCATACTTTGTTCCATTTATAAGCTCTGATCTGTGATTAAAGTAATTTGTTTTTGGTTCCTCACAGTGTATAAAAAGAACAAGTCTTAATATACAAGGGGAACATGAGTAATTCTGTCTTCTGGAACAAATGTCTTTTCTGGCATTCTTTATTCTGCTACTTTTATAATATTATTTACTCTCATTATATGTCATTGTTCAATTTTCCTATAATTTTGAATTGTAATAAGGTTTGACTGATTATTTGCCTACTATCATTTTAAATGTTATGGAATAGTGAAGTCCTTTTTGGCAGATGCATGCTGAAATTCTGCCTCTTAGGTTAGCAATATGAATTTTCATATTTGGCAAGTATTTTGCTAATAGTTAGGCTTTGAATTGTTTATAGTATGCATCAAGTTAGCCATTTAGTCTCTGATGTTTTATTTTAAAGCTTGTGTGAAGGAAATGACATGCCTCTGAGGGTGCATATAAAATAATTTTTTATGGAACACAATCTAAGTTAGGTTAAGGTTTAGGTTTAAACAAGGTTTTACTATTAATCACAAGCTAGTAATATAGCACTTAGCCCCTAGGTTACCAAGGGTATATAACCTTAACCATTGTACACAATAGTAAGTAATGTTACCTCTGTAGTACAGTAGCTTATAGCTAAGATAAAATTAGTCTTGATTTGGAGTCAGATACACACAGCAATCCTTAATCCTTTAATAACAGACAGAAGGCTGTAGTGAAGCTGGTTGAGTGAAGAAAATTAACAAATCTCTAAATTCATAATCAACGCAAATTCCAATACCTTTTTTTTTTTTAAAAAAAGTGAATTAACAGTACAGCTTTGAGAAGACTCACTCTCTGGCATCTTGAGTAAGAAATTGTTCATATATGGGTGTGTGTGGCAACACCACTCAGGGTGAAGCAACACATGCCTGAATACAGAAAACACAACCAGAATAACAAAAAAAGACTAGCAAAAGACTCAAACAAAGAAAATGGTAGAAATGACACTAAAACAGTGAGCACCCTGAAAATCCTATCAAAATGTTCTCAGCCATGTCCAGATTTATAATTACACATCTGCCTTTAGCTCAAAACTATCTCTTAGTTTACTAATCATGCATTGGTATATTCCATTTTCTTTACAGGAATATCTGACTTATCCTATTTTCCTTTGACTTTGTGGACAACATTAGAATGTTCCTTTGACACTTTGAACAACCACAGAATTTTAATTTTCTTTGGAATGACAACATGCCTGGTTATGCACCATGCAAAACATTAAAGTCTATGTTATCTGTAATTAAGAGCTCATAGAAAGTGAAGTATTTTTAACCTGATCAAATAAATATGATTTATCAGTTGGAAATTAATTCAAAGGGTGATCTACCAACAATCCAGGTATAGCAGCATGCAAATAAAAGTCAAGGTAGCAGATTTTGGTCTAATCTGAAGCCAGTGAAGTAGTGATAAGCACTTCAGATTCTGCCATTAGGTGTTGCAGTATTAAGATAAATGCTAATATAATAGAGATTTTCAATGAAGTGAAAAGTTAAAACCTAAGTGAACTTTATTTATAAATAGCTTATCTACAGTATATTTTTGAAATACATGAATGAATAAATGTATTTTTATTAATTTAAAATATCATTAGCTATAGTTGTATCTGAATCACATTTATAACTGTTATTTAAAGATGAATTAAACACAGAAGTTCTGCCTGGATTCTTATGTAGAATTTTAACAGAGTTTTACTTTATTTTTTTTAAAGTTCAAAAGAAAAAAGATCCAAAACATACTAATTAATGTTTCATGAAGTCTCTTAAAGACTCTTCCTTATTTTTAATATCAAATAAATCAGAAAACTGTGATCTTCAAATTTTGTCTGACAAAAAGAATGGAAAGGAAGTTAGAGCTGTACAAATATAGCTTGAAATGTGACAAACTGAATCTTTAATTACTTTCAGTAAAAGAAAGAAAAGAATGGAGACATATGGTTTAAACTATAATTGGGCTCTTAGAGAAGTCTTATGGTGCTGTGGCAATTTAAATGCCACTCACCTCCCATCACTGCGTAGTCTTTAGTGTTTATTGTGGGTCCTTGCTGTTTTGGAAACAATCATCAAATGATGGCTTGTTTCCTGTGAGAACTAGATCTTTCACTGCTTTAGATATACTAAAAACAATATAACAAAATAGATATATAAATTTATTATAGTATTTATATTGTTATTTTACTTCATAATTACTATTGACTGCAATAGACTGGTGTCCTATCCAGGGTTGGTTTCTGACTTGCACCCAGTTCTTCTGATTTCGGCTCCAACCCCAACTACACTGAACTGGATATAAAGGATTTGAAAAAAGCTGGAAGAGTGGATGGATATTACAACAGTATGCATTTGTATTCCCTAACCCTAACCCAAATCTTAAGAATTTTTTATACATCCACTGTCTTATTTATATACTGCTCTTAAAAATTGTGAGAAATGTTTTCATTTTAAAAGTTTCAAATTTTGTAGAAAGTAGTTCACACAGATAGCATCTGACAATCAAACATGGTACAAGTGCATTTTGAATCTACATGTCATTGCATGATAGTGGAGTTCATTTTCCTGATTTTCACATTCATGTCTTACGTATATATTTATGTAATTTTGTAAAATGTTGTTAATTTCTGGAATTTTATTGAGGTGTCAGTCACAGGTGCAACGTCTATTGTATTTGCAACACCTGTTTTTAGTTTAAAAAATGGTAGGTGAATTTTAGCTTGCCAGAGGGAGTTTGGAAACTGCCAAGGCATATAGATAAGCGTGCAGAATGAGCGAAACAGGCAAGTTTTGTTTTACATTCAATTTTGCTATTGTAAAACTCAGTAAAATAGTTGTGCATTGGCGATTCAAAATTGTCCCTGGTGTGTGCTTGGTGTGTGTGTGTGTGTGTATGCGCCCTGCGGTGGGCTGACGCCCTGCCTGGGGTTTGTTTCCTGCCTTGCGCCCTGTGTTGGCTGGGATTGGCTCCAGCAGACCCTTGTGACCCTGTAGTTTAGGATATAGCTGGTTGGATAATGGCTGGATGGAAAAAATAACAGTTGACATTATCTGAAATGTATAGCAAATCAAACACACATTCTTTTTAAATATATTTTAATGAATGACTTCTGTGAACACATTCCTTTGAAACATTCATATTTATTACACCATAAATTCAACAGTACATGGCAAGTACATAGAGTACATGACATCACATATTGGGATGGGGGCACTGTGTGCAGCAGGATAAACATGTCAGTGCCTTGGCCAGTAAAAGAAACCATGTATTTATTTTAGTAGTTTTAAACACAACTCACTTGGATGTAATGACTTAAATTCTTTGAGGCCACAAATTTGGTGAGTAATTCCAATCACTTGATGACTTCATACTTGTTACACTGAACTAGAAATGTATTTCTAACAGAATACATTTCCTCTTATTACCCTAAAATGAGATAATGCGATAACGATATTGTACATTCTTTTCAAATTTATATAGATGAACAGTCTCCTTCAGCTGAACACTAAAGACAAAAATATTGATGTCATCAACAGAAAAACCCTGAAGCTGCTCCACAGACAGACAGTGGAACAACTCCTTAGACACTGGAACACTGTTTCTGACTCAGAGCTGTAACCGCTGCAATTTAATATAAGTAATTGTGATGTAATAGTTCAAACAAAAATCCTCTGAGCCTACAAATTTATCACAATTTTGTAGTTTTCTGGTTGAAAAAAATCTCTTAATAAGATAGAACAGATGAAGATGAACAGTACTGAATGCTGTAGCTAAACCAAAAAATGTTTGAGCCCACAAAGTTGGTGACTTAGTGTCACTTGATTAAATCACGAATTAGGATCACTAAACTTAAACATCTTTCTGACCAAAAACATTTCCTCTTAAATTCAACAGTTATTCAAATAAGTCATGTAAATATAATCCATCCATCCATTATCCAACCCACTACATCCTAACTACAGGGTCATGGGGGTCTGCTGGAGCCAATCCCAGCCAACAGGGCGCAAGGCAGGAAACAAACCCCAGGCAGGGTGCCAGCCGGGCACACACACACACCCACACCAAGCACAATTTAGAATCGCCAATGCACCTAACCTGCAGGGGAGAACATGCAAACTCCATGCAGGGAGGACCCGGGAAGTAAACCCAGGTCTCCTAACTGTGAGGCAGCAGTACTACCCACTGTGCCACTGTGCCGCCCGTGAATATAATCTCCAAACAACCTCTTACAGTGTGCATAGTAAAAGCCACTGACATTTAAGCACCAGTGGGAAAATAAAAATTGAGCATGTCAATGCAAAATTCCATCTAGTCTGGGCTATATAGGTGGGTGGTCAGTCTATGAAGTTTTGGAGTCATCTTTTTTCCATCAAGCTCTATCAAGACTTTTTGCACAAATTCAAAGGTGTACTGCAGTTTTTTTGGATATTTTAGGTTGAGTGTATATATCAACCCGAAGAACATGGCAAAAGCTGTTGGAACCAAGGGCAAATCGTTCAAGACCTCTCTTCCTTCAATGACTATCTTAATGTCTTTGTGTGGATGGAAAGGATCCTCTTTTTCAGTGACAAAGATTGCCAAGGTTTCCTGCTCCAGTTCTTCCTCATTTTCCTGCATATCCTACATGAAAAAGTAATACTGTACATGAGGACAACTAGAAGAAATCACAGTAGAGTTTTTGATTAGAGAAGCACCATTTTAACCCACACACCACACTAGGTGTGCTCCAATAAATACTGACCAGGCTCCACAGTTTGCTATAGTGGTTATTGTTTCCATATTGGTTTTGTAGTTTTTATTTATTTATTTATTTATTTTTAGTATTAATTCAGTATTATTCAGCATTAATTTTTCCCCAAAAGGCATTTAAAAGCAAGTCCAGTCCAATGAGTTTTTAAGACCTGTCAAAATAATGTTTACGACATTTCAAAGCTGAAAATTCAGATTGGGTTTTAGACTTAAGGACCCACAAAAAACCTGTCCAGCAAATCAAACTTTGAACAAATTTGAGTTTTGAAAATATGATTTCCAGCTAATTTGAAAAGGTGATGACAGCGTAGCTGTAAAACTCAAGCACCCAGTCTATTTTGTGGCTATGGTGAACTGTAACTGCTCTCATTACAGTTAGGCTATTATTTAATGATATCATTACCTAATAAGAACACAGTCTGAAACAGTACATGAGGATGGATCTGTAGGTGTTGTCGTGTGCAAGCTAGTGAGAAAGAGATGGTCTTACCTGGTATTCTTTGATAAGGTGCTGAACAGGTTCATCCAAGTAGATTATCATAGATTTGAGGATGCATTCTCTTCTGACGTTGATGTCCATAGTCTGTGTAAAAACAGTTCATATTAATTAAAATTACACACAAACACACACAAAAGTATTCAGCCATGATTCTCACCGATGCACAACTCATTCATAGATACCTCATCTAAAACCTACAAGATCCTGGTGGTCTTCTTTTTTACAACTCCTCCCTTGTGCCTGATGACTTCCAGCAATTTGGTGGAGTGCTTGTCTAACTGCGCCAAGAACTTTTTCTCCAAGGGGACAGTTGTGATTCTTGTGAACTCAGCATTGATCTAGGAAATAAAAACATAACAGCATACAAAAAAAGGGTGGAGAATATATGATTAATGACTTATCCTCCAAAAAAAAAACCTAAAGGTTTGACCAAACTGCTCCAAGTTTAGCTATTATGAATGTCAAATTATTTTTATGTAATATATCAACATAAGACTGCCTCCTCACATTTTTTAAACACCAGCTTTAGATAAGTGCAGAACATACCATAGAAGTAAAACATTTTTCGTGACAGTAAAACAAATTTATAATTGCAGGCTGTACAAGATGTTGCAATACTTAAACCTAGAAACTCAAAACTGAATTACCAGCACAGTTTAACCAAATTATTTCTTACAAAAACATAAATTCTCCTAAATGTATCAACATTAAGGCCAAACGTTTGAGTGTTTCCTGGCAATAAGCTAAGACATTTGCTCACATGGACTGAACTGGTCATACACAACCATTTCTCTGACATTCCACTCCAGGCAAACAATTATGTGAGTGAATGAATGGAGTGATGTGTCCAATGTGTCTGAGGTAATTTGCATCTAAAAACATACCTCTTCCATCTGAAAAAGTGCAGGCCATCTCTGTTCAATGTTCGGCTTCTTATACACTATTTCTTGCCTCCGGTATCCAAATGTCTTTGCCATCTTTTCTTTTATGGTTTGTCGGTTGTTTCTTTTCTGTAATTCTGCCATAAGGGAAATCCTCTTTTGTTCCAGGCTTTGTGGAGTCTCACCACTTGGCAAGGATGGAAAATGGTTTACCTCAGCTCGTCTAGGTCTCTTCAGATTCTTTGCTGGGTGGGCCTCTTCTTGAGACTTGGATTTCAAAGTAATAACAGTGACCTCAGCAGATGTGCCATGTGCCTTAAGTAGAGTCCAGTAGTTGGCCATTTTTACCTTGAGCCTTTGTTTCCATCCATAGCTTTCATTGAAAGAACCTAGTTCTCTCAGGCAGGGGTGCTTCCTTGTCAGTGCCTCAGCAACATCGCTGAAATCGTCATCTGTAGGGTATGCTTTGTACATGTACATTTTTTCAGCTAGTTTCTCCAGTATGTCTGACAGCATTCTTGAGCTGGGTGTCAGTCGAGATTGGTTTCTCGCATGCTCTGCATTTCCCCTCTGTAGTTAACATTCTGTGTCATAGGAGAATAAGGGGATTGGAAACACTTTTGGCCACTGCTGTTCTCTTAATGAGTCTGAGGAAGAGCTACTAGGCAGTACTGTGCCATCTGTATGTGCAGATCCAGAGGAGGAGTCCTCATTGTCCAGTCCAACTGAAGGGCTGCTATTCATTGGGGAAACAACTGGGTACAAGACAACAGTTGTGGAATCAGGGTCTAACTGGACAACTTTGATAACTGTTAGATCTTTAATTACACTTGTAGAGGCTAGATTCACAAATATGTTCCCAAAATCAGTGTCCTTGTACTGCAGCCTAATGTCTCCTATTCCACATAAATTCTTGACCTCCTCAATGAGCTCTTCCACTGAGTTGGGAATCCCATTGTGTAGCTCCATTCTTACGCTGTTGTTTTCATTCAAGATGAAAAGCAATCGAACAGGTGCAATATCTTCCATGGTGCCCTGAGAGAAAGAAAGAGAAAGAGAGAGAATGAAAGAGAGTGTGAGTGAGACAAAGGTATAGAGTAGAAAGAGAATGACAGGGGGAGGCAGAGAGAATGAGAGAATTAGAGAAGAGGAGATGGGGAAAGAGAGACAGAGAGGGAGTGATAGAGGGGAGACAGGGTGAGCAAGAGGTTAGGGCAATATCTGCTCAGGTAGACTAATGCTCATCATACTGGACAGCAGGGGAACAGTAATTATTATTTTTCAACTGACTCTCATACTTCTGACTCAACAGTTGCTTTTAAACATTAATTTTAAAAATAGCATCCCATCAGAGAAAAAAGATGTACACAGATATGCAACATGATAAAATATTTCACTGTCCTTTTTATAAAAACAGTAAATTCAGACATTCTACAATCACTCTGAGTTCAGTAGTAATACCACATATCTAAAGAATTCAAATGTGTTGTTTCTACAGTTTAATAATGTTTTGATTGATGTGAGCATGAGCTCCTCTCTCCCAAAGCCACAGACCACAAAAATAAGACTCAGACTTGTAACATTATTGTGTATGAAGTCTGAAACTGCTCCAGAATGATAGACTTTGTGGGCTCAGAATTGTCTGAAACCTGTTCACAGACAGCTATTTTGACTGGTCAGAGGTGCAACCATATAAAATATATATTTTTTACATTTTTCAGTTTTTGAATTGTAGCATTTTAGATGCTTTGGCAGTATTATTCATCTGATATTCATGTCAATAAAATGCAGAATTGAAAAAAGAAAATTCAGTCAGAGTGAGAGAGAGCAAGAGAAACATGGAAAGAGGGAGTGAGAGGGAGATGAGTGAACGAGACAACTATAGATATAGAATATTGTTCATCCCGTATAGTTCCACCTTTGAATATGTATGACTAGTCAAAATGGCTGTTGTGAAAAGGGTCTCGGTGTACTACAGTATAAAGTGTTCAGTTCTTACACTGCTTCCAGTGTCAAGTTTAGTCTTTCCCAATTCATCTTAATTCAACGGTTCTCAATCTGTGGGGCGAAGTAACAAAAAAGGGGGCATGAATGTTGCCATATGTGGCGTAATTTCACTATTCTTAGGGAAATTTTAAACTTGTAGTGGTGTATTGGCAGCAAAAAATATAGGAATAAATTTTATTAGGGTTTCAAAAAAACATTAGGGGGGTGTGATTAAAACTGTTATGAAAACTCGGGTCGCAAATACTTAAAGGTTGAGAAATGCTGTCTTAACTGAAGCAGCTCTACACTTATTAGCTGATGACATCAACTGGAGACCTTTATTGTCTGGAGAAAAAGTTTATATTAATGTGGGTGTAGGAATAACCTGTATGAATTCTTTAAATTGTGTTACACTTTGCACTGTTAGATACAAAAGTCAGTATTCATTGAATGAATGGTTCATCTTATACATGTATGTACCTTTTTAGAGTTAGCAGTCACATTGCCCCAACTGTGTAGTCTACCAATGGGTAGGGATCTGTCAGTTCATTTGAGTCAAGAAGTTCCACCCCCTTTGTAGGACACGTTTTCAGTTCATAGGCTCTGTAATGTTCCCTGTACCACACACTCAGCTCTCTAACAATGAAAAACAGCTTATCCTTGACAACAATCATGTGAATTATTTCAGTAAATTCAGGCATTCCTGCCAAAGAGCCATGTGCAAGGATCATTCCATTCCTGTAGTTCAGTCCATTGTAAGTTGCATTTTTAGCCAGACTCATACCATCCAAGTCTGGGTGCCTCTGCTTGATAGCAAATGCAATGTCCTCTTTCAGAACATCATATGGGAAGAGTTGAAACATTTGCTACCTGCAGGAGAGATTTAGGCAAGCTGCACATATAAAGCTGATGTGACATGAGAAACTGATGACTTTCTGCTAAGGACAGCAGCACATTTCTGAAGCAGGTTGTATGGCGCACAACTCTTTTGAAGAAGCTGTGCTTTGCTTCAAAGCGCATGGTCCATAGTGCTACTAAAGGCCCAAACTCACAGATTAACAGGATAGTGCTCCAGGTGTTTAGGTAGAAAGTTTGACTCTGGGAAAACCTCTTTAAATCTTACTATGTTCTCAGAGATCTTAAAGTTTAAATATCCAATTGATTCCTTAGTCTGAATTGGAGAAGCAACAAGGTCCACAATGTCCTTTAAGCCAGTAAGGAGTTGCCAGGCTGGCTCATCATTGGACACTTTCTGTTCAAGGAGTAGAGGAAAAAATCTCAGTAAACTCCAGTTTTCATGTGCATTCCCCCCAATTGTTTTCCTGGATGCATAGGTCAGTGGAACAAAGTGGGGTCGATTTGTTCTATCAGTCCATTTATAGGGAAAATCTTCTATTGCCTTGTTCAAAGTGGCCAAAGTAAAATATTTTTTGGAAATGAATATAGTCAGACAGAGGGCTATCTCAACAGGAACTATTCCCTCAAATAAATCATGGACAAGGTCTGGAGGAAAACCAATGGTAACATTGAAATGTGAAAGTTTTTCTGATAGAACACATTTACTCTTAACACCACAACATTTGCGCAAAGAATTTCCCTCAAGGGTTTTAAGATGACTTATGTGAAGCTCCTCAGTTCTCAGAGAGAAACCTCCAGCTCCAACTTCATTTTCCTGCAGATGCAGTCTATCTGCAGTGCAAAATCTGCAAAAATATCTACCAGAAAAACTCTCTACAAAACCAGCAATACTGTGTGCTCCAAGGTTGTCAGCAACAACACACCGCACTGTGCCCTTCAAAGTTTTTCACAACATATCCACAAAAACCCCATGCTGTTCTAGTGTTATGAGATCACTAACCAAAGACTGTAATACTTTATCATAACCATACTCCTTGACATCATTGCTATTGATAAATGCAGCCAACTGGATAGAGGACAGCGTTGAGTGACAACCAGGTGGCAGATTGCCTAAAATCCAATACAAGACACAGATTTTGTGTTTTTTACGCGCTGTACCAAGGGGACTACATATTTCAAAATCATCAACATACAAGATTAAAGAAATTGCACACTCTTTTGAGAGAAGAGCATTTATTTTAAAGAGAAGACCATCCCAAAAGGATCGGTATACCTGTTTATCACTCTCCACTGGCTGATGTTTTTCTTTCAAATTTACAGCCAAATTTAGTATAGTTTCACAATCCAGAAGTTGTTGTAGAGATTTCAGTAAAGGCACATACTGAAAAGATTTCCTGTTTTTTTGGTCTAACACATATTCTACTGGTTTCACAACACTGACATTTTTTCTATAGTACATTTTACCATTTACAAGCAGTTGACAGTGGACCATGGTTTCCTATTCCAGCTTGAATGGGATTTGAAGCACAAAGTACAGTGGCTAAGTCTTTCACAACCGATTCATCAACTTGGCAATTGTGTAAGATGTGGATTATAGTCTTTTGGGTGACCCGGCACAACGGCAGTACCAATTAAATATTGCAACTCTTCAAGGAGTTTATTCACAGCTGCACTTTACACCAGAAAAGCATTTTCTAACTTAAGTAACACTGAGGCTAATTTTAGTTCAATATGTTTTGTCAAATCAGAGCTTTCCTCATCAAGTTCTTCAGACTGTCAAATCATCATCTAACTGCTCAGTAGTGTGTCTTTCAAGTGATTGTACAACATGAGAACTATCAACAGGTCCATCAACAATTTCAGGCTTTAAATCATTAATTGTATGGGGGTATGTTTTCTCCATTTGTGAGTAATGAAAGCCCCATAAAGATTTGTTTTGTATGAGCAACCAGCAAGCACACAACTTACAGATTAATGATTTTTCAAATGTTTTCCAATGTGATGAAAATAGTCTGTCTCAGTAGGAAGTACACTGTTGCAAATGTGGCACTTGAATGATGAAAAGCTATCTTTCTGCAAGGATTGTTGAGCAGGATGGGATTTGCTTAGATGGGTCAGTAGAGCTTTCCAAGTCTTGCATGTGCATGGGCACTTCTCATAAATACAAGGGTAAGCATGGCCCCGTCCATAATGCCGATGATCAAGTTTATAGTGTTTCAAAATTTCAGATCTTCTTGAATACGAGTTGTCACATTTTTTACATTGCCACATTTTTGGATAACTGAGGAAACATGAGATACGAGATACAAGAGATACCTGTAGAGTAGTTTACTGAGTAGACCACACCTTAAGTTTTAAATTTAATGTAAGAGCCAATCTTAGAAAGTTAAAGCTTTGAGTTAAACTCATATAAGTGTTTGCTTAATTTGAATAGAATATAATTTTCTTTTGTAGTCATAGACAATGGTATAGCATTTTACCCCCTGCAAGTTAGTAAGAGATAGAACTTTCTTGCTATAACTAAGATACAGTGTGTTAATGGAGTCAGTTGTTGTTGTTTAGAGCAGGTCCCAGTGCCAGCAGGGACTGAAAGACCCATTTACAGTATAGAAATGGTACAGGCATACAGTTTTCTGACCATTTAGAAATGGTTCAACTGTAAGCAAACTTAAAGAAATGAAACAAGATTTATAAGCTTTAAACAGAACTTCTTTTTGCTTTATCAATTTTCTCATTTTTGTGTGAACTGTTTTACTTTGAATTTTTCCTAAAGCTTTTAAAAAACTTAAGATCTGTGGATTCATTTTAACGCGTCAAACTTTTGCTGAAACCCATTTACAAACTAGAGCCACTGAACTTTGGTGATTTTGGGTAAACACAGCTACATTCACATTAAGTTTACTTTGTAGACCTGGTAGACAATTGCCAAGCTCAACTTGCCAGAATCAATTAGTTCAATATTTTTTTCCGAGCCCAATTAGGAAGTTTGCCCAATTATCACAAATGCCCTCATGATATTGTAAACAGAACTTACCACAATGACTTTGATAGCAGATTCAAAACAGGTTTTGCAGCAAGAACAATAGATCAGCAGCTGCTTCACTAAAGCTGAAAGAAAACATTTGTTAGTTTTTAATTAGCCATCAAAGTGTCTCAATTACTAATGCAATTAAGAACAGCCAACATTAAACAAAAATTGATTACACTTAGTCCTATTTTTTATTTTTTGACTTGAGGCAGCTGGCTAACATTTTTGGTACATTTCTTCCATATGTAATTGTTAAAAAGATACAGTAAATTAATATTACCAGATATAATTGTCTAGGCCTTCTAACATTAGGGCCGATAAATGCTGAACACATAAGAGGGTGCATAAAAGATCACAAATGACCTTAATTAGAACATCCGAAGAAGCACAAAAGTGACATTTTCTACTATTTAAACAGAGAGACAAACAGTACAGTATTTAAAACATTCAGCAGAGCAAATGCATTTTAACAACAGTTGTAATGTTTAGTGACAAAAACCATTTCTCTGAACACAACTTTAGAAACTCCTCCTCACCTCAGCTGCACTCCATGTCCACTCCATGTGCGGAGTGACCACAGCTCAAACAAACATACACGTGGGGAAAGACAAAGGAAAGAAACTAGTATGTCTGTTAATGACGGCAAAACGCTGCTGACACTCTAAAAATGAGCTAAACTGAAACAAGTGCGCAGACGGTAATGGTGCATATTGCACTGCTGAACCACCAAATCACGCTACCTGACATATGCTATCAGGCATGAGTGCTGAAATTACGATCAAAGCAAAGGGCAGGCACACTTGGACTAATGTAAACATTATTTTTTTCTGTTTACCAGAATTAACTTTGCTCGTGGCAACCACTGTTAAGGTGCATTACCACCATCAGGTGGGAGTGCGCAAGTCACGCATAATCTGACAAAAATGCCTAGATCGAATGAGTAATTCCAGTTTGATGTCAATGCTGCAAGTTTACACTGTATCCAAGTAAAAAAATAGGTTTAAACTGTTAACATAAATTAGAAAATGTAATTGAAATGAAAAAACTAATAATTTTCAGCTACTAGAATGACATAAAACACATTGTATGAACAACAGCTTTGTTTTACTTTTTTCAGTGTACAGTAATCCCTCCTCCATCACGGGGGTTGCGTTCCAGAGCCACCCGCGAAATAAGAAAATCTGCGAAGTAGAAACCATATGTTTATATGGTTATTTTTATATTGTCATGCTTGGGTCACAGATTTGCGCAGAAACACAGGAGGTTGTAGAGAGACAGGAATGTTATTCAAACACTGCAAACAAACATTTGTCTCTTTTTCAAAAGTTTAAACTGTGCTCCATGACAAGACAGAGATGACAGTTCCGTCTCACAATTAAAAGAATGCAAACATATCTTCAAAGGAGTGCGCGTCAGGAGCACAGAATGTCAGAAAGAGAGAGGAAAGCAAACAAATCAATAGGGCTGTTTGGCTTTTAAGTATGCGAAGCACTGCGGCACAAAGCTGTTGAAGGCGGCAGCTCACACCCCCTCCGTCAGGAGCAGACAAAGAGAGAGAGAGAGAGACAGAGAAAAACAAACAAGCAAAAATTAATACGTGCCCTTCGAGCTTTTAAGTATGCGAAGCACCGTGCAGCATGTCGCTTCACGAAGCAGCTGCACAGAAGGTAGCAACGTGAAGATAATCTTTCAGCATTTTTAGACGAGCGTCCATATTGTCTAGGTGTGCGAACAGCCCCCCTGCTCAATCCCCCTACGTCAGGATCAGAGAAAGTCAGCGCAAGAGAGAGAGAAAAGTAAGTTGGGTAGCTTCTCAGCCATCTGCCAATAGCGTCCCTTGTATGAAATCAACTGGGCAAACCAACTGAGGAAGCATGTACCAGAAATTAAAAGACCCATTGTCCGCAGAAATCCGCGAACCAGCAAAAAATCCGCGATATATATTTAAATATGCTTACATATAAAATCCGTGATAGAGTGAAGCCGCGAAAGACGAAGCGTGATATAGCGAGGAATCACTGTACTTGCTTCTTTTTTTGAAGAATAAGAACTTTGTTTTAGGAAATGCAAAAGGCAGTTCCAGAAAGAAAAAACAATTTAATGGGTAAGGGGTTAGGGAAGAATCAAAAATGTCATAAACTGAACATGACAGGGTCAGAATAAGTTGCAAGAAGCCATTTAGACACAAAGAGATGCAGGCCAACAAGAAAAACATAGGGAAGCTGATATTCAGAAAGTGCCAACTTTCAAAAATGATTTGGGAACTTCACAGACAAACATAAGAAGCAAGGACTGCAGCCAAATGTGTTGGCTGATAAATTGTTTCTGTATTTCTACATTTTCCTGTTATTATCAACTCATATCATAGGACATTCAGAATGGTTAACTATTTAAACTTGACAGTCTACAAGTGAAGTAATTTTACAATAACAAAATATTTTTTATTGCCCCATGAACTTAGTTACAGTGAGATTCAACATGTAGTGTGTTTCTGAAACAAGCCCGCAGGCACTCTGTGCATCGAATTGCCAAATATAAGAAGGTTGTAGAACAGCTTGTCTTGCCTAGTGTAATAGATAAGTACACCAAAATTCTTGATGAGTCAGCCACCAGCAGACTAAAACATATACCACTCACCCTATTTACAAACATGTGAAAATCACACAGGTGCAGGGGCCTCATGCATAAAGGCATGCATAGAATTCACACTAAAACATGGCGTACGGACAAAAGTGTATTTGTGCGTACGCAATGAAAAATCCAAATGCAAAAATCTGTGTGTTCCACGTACTTCCCCTTTAGAAATCTCTATGAACATGAAATTTAATGCACGTGCCTACAGTCCCGTCCCAACTCCTCCCATAATTTTGCATATTTTAATATAGAAATCAATATAAATAGCCCCTTTTTTCAGTGCTTTGTTAAAAGACGATGGCAAAAGCAAATGGAAATTTAAAATTTCAGTGAATGCAAAGTGGAAGCAAGGAAAAACATACCATTTGTTGGCTGAAGCAGTGGTATAAACAACAAAAGAAAATTGATGGAGTGGTACAGTGTGACGGAGATACGTGAAAGTTCAAGTTCAGAAAGTCGCACAGCACCGGAAATAAGAAAGAAGTGGTCAGATATCAAAGTCGACATGAAAATCAAGTTGCAGCACACTGTCTGTTTATTCTGTATCGGACAATATTACAAAAGCTGACAGCTGTGCTGAGGAATCCACACAGTGATGGTGCTGCTGCACACACCCCACAACCTTTTGGCTGTGTGCTGTCAGACATTGTTATGGTTTCATAAAATGCAATAGTGGATGCTGTAAGAGATGTGGCCAATTAACTTAGGAATATAAGGGCTGTACTATGTGATACTGGCCACAAATTAAATGAATGGGTTAAAAAATAAATGCTGCGTCCGAGTATCTGTTTTTATATTCTGCTAATTAAACTCAAACAAAGTTGTAGCTCTGTCCAATGAACAAAGCAACACACTTTCTGTGGACTATAGAGCAGCACATTACATTAATAGAGTGTAAATGCTTTCTATTTACATAACCAGATTCATTCTCTGAAGGCACCTTTATAGTGCAGCGTTACCACCAAGCGCCACTATTATTGCAGATGTTGAAGGACGCCGGCTATACTTCCTTAGTATCCTTAGGACGCCAGCTATTCGTCCTCACAGGTTGCGCAGTGGTAGTGCTGCTGCTTTGCAGTAAGGAGACTGTGGAAGATTGTGGGTTCGCTTCCCGGTTCCTCCCTGTGTGGATAGTGCTTTGAGTACTGAGAAAAGCGCTATATGAATGAATTATTATTATTAGAAGGCTGGCGTCCTTCAACATCTGCAGTAAGATGCTGCAGATGTTCTATCAGACGGTTGTGGCAAGTGCCCTCTTCTACTCCGTGGTGTGCTGGGGAGGCAGCATAAAGAAGAAGGACACCTCACGCCTGGACAAACTGGTGAGGAAGGCAGGCTCTATTGTAGGCATGGAGCTGGACAGTTTGACATCCGTGGCAGAGCGACGGGCGCTCAGCAGGCTCCTATCAATTATGGAGAATCCACTGCTTCCACCAAACAGTATCATCTCCAGACAGAGGAGCAGCTTCAGTGACAGACTGCTGTCACTGTCCTGCTCCACTGACAGACTGAGGAGATCATTCCTCCCCCAAACTATACGACTCTTCAGTTCCACCTGGGGGGGGTAAATGTTAACATTATTCAAAGTTATTGTCTGTTTTACCTACATTTTTATTACTCTTTAATTTAATATATTTTTTTTTGTATCTGTATGCTGCTGGTGGAGTATGTAAATTTCCCCTTGGGATCAATAAAGTATCTATCTATCTATCTATCTATCTATCTATCTATCTATCTATCTATCTATCTATCTATCTATCTATCTATCTATCTATCTATCACAATGGATCAATTTTTTGCTCCTTACATGGCTCTAGTCTGGTGACTCACTATCCTTAAAAGGACTGCTTGCCTTTTGTTGCACTAGTTGGAAAAAGCATCTGCAACTCTATGGAGCTGCCATTTTTATATGTTTTCCAGCTATATATGATGTAATGCCAGCTCATTCTTTTGGTGACTCATTCCTGGCTAATTTAACTTATCCAGCATCATTGCAATAGCGATGTACATGCAGTTGACTGCAATGCTTACATTTGGAAGACCGGATGCTGCTGTGAATTGTGCTTTAATGTTTGCCAGTTCAACCACAGTGTAAGGAAATCCTATATATCTGGATGTCAAGTGGATAATACCATCCTATACAGCTGGCATGGCGCAACTCAGTGATAACTGTGAAATACCTGATTGGTCAGCAAGTTCACGTTAAAAAGCTCCTGTGGCTAAAAACCTGAGAGTAGACAGAACTTGCAAAGGAGCAGGTAGAGCACTGTTCCTCAAAGTCTGCCTTTGTAAAGCCGGAGCCAGTTCAGCACACAACTTCAAGGGGATAGCTCTTGGAAATCAAAATCAACTTAGAAGCCAGTTGTCATCATCTGTAAATGCACGCTCTCTTCTAATTCTTCCATTAGTGATGTCTTCTAACAATGCTAAAGCAGCCATGATAGTTGGGATCGTTTGTTCAATCCATGCACCATTATATTGTTACAGAATGATTACAATCAATTGAATTAAACTTGTAAATGATATACAATTAATTTCGGTGTAAGTCATAAAACCCACATCATAGATGTGAATCTAAAAAAGAAAAGCAAACCACAGAAACAGTAATGCTTTGTCAATGGGTGCCGCCAGTTTGCAAAACCTAGCAGAAACATACTTATGCAAGGGGTGAAAATGTGTGAAAATGTGCATGGCTTTACATCAAGTTTAGTTTTTATACATCTCGAAGTGAGTGTGAAAGAGACAAATGAATATTACATTTGATTAAGTATTAAACACCCACGTGTTGAGTGATTTTTGAATGAATACTGTGGGTATCTGTTGTATACTCTGCATTTAATTGATGAATATGTTTTTACTGTTACAGTAATCCCTCCTCCATCGCGGGGGTTGCGTTCCAGAACCCCCCGCGAAAGCTGAAAATCCGCGAAGTAGAAACCATATGTTCATATGGTTATTTTTATATATTTTAAGCCCTTCTAAACTCTCCCACACTATTATAAACATTTCCTGCACAATTATACAGCATAAACCCTTTGTATTCTCTTAGATATTAGGTAAGATTCGCTGAAATTATGTATGCAAACACAGTTTATATACAGTAAAACCTAAATATTATTTTAAAGATATTGAGCGTCTCCGATATCACTTATGTTACAGCCATTACGACAGACAGGCCACCAGCAATAAATACGTACAATGCAAGAAAAATTGTATACAGTAAAATGTGTGTACAGTGACACTAAACTATGTACATGTAATAAGTACTGTACGTAGATAATTAATTATGGTTACTCATCAACAATGACACGACGACTTGTCCGATAACGATGAGTTTACAAAGGAGAACGTTACAGCTCTTCAAAAGAAGAGCAACTGCCGTTGTTCTTCTTCCAGCACTCTTCAATCCAAATCCCTAAAGCAGATTCCATCCAGACTACTGCCTTATCACGTCCACTTGCAACTCGTTTTGCGCCCTGGTTAAAGGACACTGCGGCTGTAGATCTTATTTGCTTTTCCTCCTTTTTAAATAAAAAGAATCGTGGACTCATTGATGCTGTAATGGTGTCCTGCAGCGGTGTAGCTGTTCCCTTCCTTCAACATATCCAAAACTTTTACCTTTTCTGCAATCATTTGCATCTTCTGTTGGCGCTTGGACACGGCCCCTGAAGCAGTATCAGAAGCACGTTAATGCTGAAGGAGTGAGATGAGACTTCCTGGTTAATGCAGCACTCTGTCGCTGAGCAAATCAGCAGCACACAGGAACTTAACTGCGTGCTCTGATTGGGTAGCTTCTCAGCCATCCGCCAATAGCATTTCTTGTATGAAATCAACTGGGCAAACCAACTGAGGAAGCAAGTACCAGAAGTAAAAAGACCCATTGTCCGCAGAAACCCGCGAAGCAGCGAAAAATCCACGTTATATATTTAGATATGCTTACATATAAAATCCGCGATAGAGTGAAACCGCGAAAGTCGAAGCGCGATATAGCGAGGGATTACTGTATTTGTTATTTTGTGTCATTCAGAGAAAAACGTTGGCTGGTTTACATTAAAATCACTGCTAATAAAGGGTCATCACTAAGCAAAAATAGGTAAAACTGGGTCCCAAGACCAAAAACGTTGAGATCCACTGATCTAGAGAAGCCCTAAAAAGATAAATAAAAGGAAAGAATGCTTAAATGATTACAATTTCTTTGCAGTAGTATTTTACTGGAAATGTTGTACTTTGAATTTTGTCTAAAATTTATAATGTTCCCTTCTTAATTGCTTGCATTATAAGAATATCTACATTTTTTGACATTTTTCAATTGTTTTGAATGTTTTCTATTTTACTGATCAGTGTTTTTTGTAATGTTCTAGGTTTAGAGGATTTATTGATACCATACATATAAACTTTCTTTAGAATTTGACTGTACAAAATTTTTTCAAAACATGGCAGGATTTAATCAATATTATTTTAGAATAAGAGAAATAACTATTATTGCATTTAACTCCCTTCTCCATCTCTTATTTATATAGATATTTACTTCTCCCCTTCTTTTGTCTAATGTTGCCTTATTAAAAAGCTTAAAGAAATTTTCCTTTAGCTAAGCTCTCCTTCTCAGGGGTGGGGTTTGATTTGTTTTCAAATTTGTTGGGTTATAAATTGATCTGTTTGTATGGAATGATTACAATGAAAATTAATAAAATAAAAATATTTTTAAAAAAAAAAGAATTTGACTGCTTCCTTAACTGTTAGCACTTTTCCTTTCCACCCATACTCAGAAAACAAAAATTAGGTAATTTGGAAACTATTAGAAAATAAGCCATGAAACACAAAAGTGTTGCTGTGAACTGGTAAACAACTGAAAAAAAAGTTGCTAAAACAAACTGCACATCTGGTTTACACTATTTGATTACTGCTATATAGAGGCATAAGTGCAGCTCCGGGTAGACTGGGTAGTCAACACTTGTGGAAAATATGTATTATTACAGTGCCATAATGTTTTGATTCTTCAAGAATTAAACATAAGCCTTAAGCCATTTCAAAAATATTCTTTTTATTTCCTATGTCTTCTTGACCAGTCTGCCTAGTGGGGGAGTGAAAGTGAGAATAACAAAAGTACTGTATTATTATATTTATGAATTAACTAGGAGTCTATGTAATTAGGAATTAGCATAAGCAAACTTTGTAAACAGAAAAAATGGTATTACATATTTTTTTATTCATTTATTTACCATGTACAATTTCTTGTATTAGGAAGTTGTCATGTTTCACATTCCCAAACTTACTCTCCAGAGACACACACAAAGTTTTTTCGGCATCAGACCACAGGGTCAGCTGTTTGTACAGTGCCCCTGTAATAATTGAAGGTTAAGAGCCTTGCACAAGAGCCCAATGGAGCCACCACTCTGCCCCCAGAGCATATTTGCAACATAGTTATATTTTCCTATATGCCTAAATTGTATTAATTACAAATGCAAAATAATTGTCAATACAAATTATTTTCCTCTGAGGTTTGGTTATAGTTCTTGGTAGCATATATCTGTAAATGAAATTGTAACATGGCAAAGAAGATGACAGATGATGTTGCGTTATGTCGGACATACAATAACTGGGAGGGAGATAGTGCTTTCTGATCTCTCTCCCACCATTTAAAGTTGTCTTTCAAACAATTTTATTTGTACCAGAAAATGTTTTTAAAAGCTTAAAGAAATGTGTTTGTAATGTTTGTCTTTGGTATTTGTACCTCTAGTCAGACATTCCAGAATCTCCTAGTACCACTTTGAGGGATTTTTAATAGAACTGATCATTGTGATTTTGCAGCACCAAATTTTAAAACCCATTGAAATATTTTAATCTGTTGGGTTTTTAGCAATTATTATTACTGTACTATTTTATAACCATCTCCATTTTTATAATAAAATTTGCTTCAATCATGCCTTTTCTTCTTGTTTTGGTGCTGTCAAGCACAAATCAAGTAATCACCTTTTTGAATCTGTGTTAATTTAAAATTGTGTACCTATGGTACTTATTCATCTGAATGTTACTTTAAAAAAAGTGTCTTTTTTTTAATAACAAAAGCAATAAAAATTTAGGATTCACAGTTTCACAATTTAGACATCTTGGTTATGATTTCTGTTATATCTGTCCGATTAACTGATCCATGCTTGTCTTACAATTATGATTTCAATTGTTTGTATTTAAAAGTCTGCCATGCATAAACAGAAAAAAATAAAGTTCCAGAAATATTCTAGAAGGACATCTTAAAAGATTACTCATCATATATTATATTAATTTAGTGCACTTATTTTTTTATTTTACTACAAAATATACATAAACAATTTTTACATTGTATTCAAATTCATAATTAATTACCTTGATAAAATTATAGGAACCATATTTGGATCTTGTTTTTAATAATGGTATAATCATAAAAAAAAACAAATGTATACAGTAAGCTTGAGAAACACTAAAGCTTTACTAGTGGAGTAACCAGAATTCAACAGGTGTCAGCATTTTGGAACTTTTTATGAATTTTACACAATTTTTTTTTTGTAATCTTTTTCTAAGAATATGGTAGACAACAACATATACACATATTCGGCCAGGATGAATGGTTTACTCACTTATAGTGTCATGACCGCTGTTTTAGAAAAGCCAGGGTTTGTTATTTTTTTTGTTGGCCACTTGTCCTTGGGCAACCTTTTGATTCTTTGAGACCATTTGTCTTCAAACTACTAGTTTATCTAATGTGGTCAATGTGTCTGTGAACTATGGAAGTCCTTTTCCCATGGCGAGGCCCCTCTTGATTATTTCAGTGTGCGTATACTTCAGTGCTTCAACAGGATAGGGAGGGCTGGTGAAAAGGCCCCTTGCTATCACAGGCCTATGCACCCACATCTTATAGTATATCCACCACTGCTTACAGCTAACAATCTGATCTCCCAGTAACAGCTACGTTCTGACACTATCAAGTCCCAAAGATTCTGTTTTTCTCTAAGAGTAAGACACTTTGTTTTTCCTGATTAAGTGGTACCTAAAATAAAAAAAAAAGTATAAGCATTGCAGCTCAGTTGTCAAAATTTTGGTTATGACAGTGAGACAGAAAAAAGTGAATGGTACAAAACCTTAACAAACCCTATCACTAGCTGGAAAAGTTTATTTTTAGTTATTATGGTGGCTTGCATCTCACAGTAAACATGCAGTACCATCACTTAAAGTACAACAGCGTGGAGGAGATCTAGCAAAAAACAAAAAAGGTTAACTGCAAAAGGGCATCTATTACTTATTTAATATTATGTAACAATTCTTTGGGTCTTCATAACACTTAAAAAGCATCTGTTAAGTGTTTATTCACTTGTTATGCTGATTGACAGCAAGTTCTGAAAATTACATGAAATTTAAATATTAAAATCACTAAAACATTTTTATTTTTTACTTAGTATTTTTTTTTATTTTCAAAGAAAGAACATTAATAAAGATAGATAAAACAATAACTGCAAAATCTAGAAGAAAGGGGAAAAAAAAAACAGTCTTCAGCCCCCATCTATGACCTAACCTTAATTTTAATGTGATGGTTGTGAGTGCTTTGCCTTGACCAGCTGTTGGGTACAGTGGAACCTCGGTTCACGAACGTCTCGGAACATGTACAAATCAGTTTATGACCAAAAAGTCTGCCAAACTTTTGCATCTGTTCACGACCACACACTCGGTATACGAACAAACCAGTTTCCCTTTCGGTTTATGCGCACCAATGATTTCCGCACGTGTACAGTCTCTCCCTGTACTGTACATTGTTCTCAGTGCATCATGCAGAGAGACTCTCCCTCAAAACTGTAACCTCCTCTCAACCCAGCTTCCTCCTGTGGTATAGCGGGTTCACAGCTCCCGTCAAAAAGGCAAGTTTTAATAAATAACTAAATTAATAAAGTAGGTGCAGGCTCGTGTGCAGCTGAGAGAGAGAGAGAGAGAAAGAGAGAGAGAGAGAGAGAGCAAGTGCAGGCTCGCGTGCTGCTGAGAGAGAGAGAGAGAGAGAGAGAGAGAAAGCAGGCTCGCATGCTGCTGAGAGAGAGAGAGCGCGTGCAGCTGAGAGTGAGCGAGCTTGTGGGTGCAGCTGAGCAGGGAGCCTGGGTGTTTGTCTCAGTGTTATTCAATGTTTTTACATTAGTTTACTATTACACTGTGCATTCTATGGTATAATTAACTATTTTTGTGCTTAAAAATCTTTAAAGAAAATATATTTACATACAATCCTATGGGGGAAATTACTTCGGGTCACGACCAAATCGGGTTGCAACCAGAGTTTTGGAACGAATTATGGTCGTGAACCGAGGTTCCACTGTATTTGGTGGAAATATTCTTGTGGCCACATGCCGCTGGTTTTTCTAGTTAAAGTACATCAGCCTGGAACAAAGTCTGTATTTGTCAAGTGTGAGCTTTGAGAAGAACTGTTTGCAGTGATATGTTGTTCCAAACACTGGTGCCATCCTAAAAACATGTTTTTTATTTGCCAATTCTTAAGTTTTGTATGTAGAATTCTACTAGGTGCAAAGTCCTGTATATGGCTTTTAGCTGACATTTTTTATGCATTTTATAGATTTTTAGCTGCACACTCTTTTGCACATCAGATATATTTCCAATGAAAGGCATGGGAAATATGTTAACGTATAGTTTTATATACAGTTTTATATCCAGGACCTCATGAGTGAAAAGGATTTGAGCTTAAAGTGTGCTGCTGCCAGGAGCCAGTGTAGTGACATCTAAAGAGAGGTGTACTGTATATTTGTCTTGACTGGTTGAACAAATGATGTGCTGCAGCATCTTCTGTAGAAACTCGGTAGTACATGCAGATATTCCACAGTCTAGGAGCAAAGAGCAAAAGTAGTATAGAAACACTAGTATGTCTTATAATGACTCACTTAAAAAGGAATACGAACTATCCAGTTCCAATAGGAATGTAACCTTACTGTATGTTTGGACTTGGTCAGTATCTTACTGTATCTAGAACCCCACTTCCGCCAACAAAACAAACAACTCTTTACAGAATGCATGGTGAAAATAAAGAATATATTAAATTAAGCAAAGTATTCTAAACAAAGCAAAGATATACCTATATGCACACAATTTAAAAAAAAGAGCATTCAAATAATGAGCCATAAGAGACAATAAGCAGTGCATAAAACTAACTGTATTCCACATATATAAAATGAATAAATCACAAAGACAAAGTTCATGCACAAAACAGACAGTCCAGTTTATCAAGTGTTAATAAAAGAACCAATGTAGATTCATTTGTAAAGCTACTGTGACTCTTTCTTTAACTGAAACAGTTGAAAATGAAAGGCAGACGGTACCATCCCCAGGTGGCCAACAAGCTACTTGAGGTGAATGTGGAGCAATGGCCGACATGAACGTTAATACCTGGACTGTGGATGGCTGATGTCCGGCTATTTTCAGGTTTGGAAAACTGGTTCAAACTGTTGTCGTGCTGATGAATGGGTAGAGCTGGGAATCCATGCTTTGCCGGGTGGCATTTTAAATCTAAATGACTGGAACAGTCATGGCAAACCAGAAGTTTATCACCACTGAGGGAAAATGCTGTAAGTTCTACCATCCCAGCTTCTGTTAATGAACAATGACCTTTACATTTACATTCACAATGATATACATGTAAAAAAAAACAGCTATAAATATGTAAAAACTGAACATAAACAAGGATATACAGTGGAACCTCGGGTCACGAACGTCTCTGAACACGTACAAACCAGGTTACGACCAAAAAGTCCACCAAACTTTTGCATCTGTTCACGACCACACACTCGGGTGACGAACAAGCCAGTTTCCCTTCCGGTTCGTATGCGCTGATGATTTCCACACGTGTTCAGTCTCTCCCTGTGCATTCGCTAGGAACTCTTTGTGCTCTATTTCATTTCCTTTCCGGTTCGTACGCGCCGGTGATTTACGCACGTGTTCAGTCTCTCCCTGTACCTGTACAGTACATTGTTCTCAGTCGGACGTGCATCGCGCAGAGGGACTTTACCTCAAAACTGTAATCTCCTCTCCACCCAGTTCCTCCTCACTTGCTTCATGCCAGAACTTGACTCATGCAAGGTTGGTTTTTGTATAAATTATGGATTTTTCAAATGTTCATTTTTTTCCCTGTGCTTGAAACTCATTAAAAAAAGTGTTTACAGCGATAGGTTCGTAAGGCTATTTGCGTGAACTCCTGCAATGTTACTTATTTGGTTCTTTATGGTTGGTTTTTAAATAAAGTTCGGATTTGTTCAAATGTTCCCTTTTTTTCCTTGTGCTTAAAACTCATTAAAAAAATTGTTTACAGCGATCGGTTCGTAAGGCTATTAGCGTGAACTCTTGCAATGTTAGTTTTCTCTGTTCAAGGTTTTCTCAGTGTTATTCAATGTTTTTACATTTAGTTTACTATTACACTGTGCATTCTATGGTATAATTAACTGTTTTTGTGCTAAAAATCTTTAAAAAAATATATTTACATTCAGCTCATACGGTCCAGAACGGATTAATTGTATTTACATGCAATCCTATGGGGGGAAATTGCTTCGGGTCACCACCAAATCGGGTTGCGGCTAGAGTTTTGGAATTATGGTCTTGACCCGAGGTTCCACTGTATCTACAAATGGTACAGTCTGTTACTTAGGTATTTGACCTCTACCACGGCAAAATCAAAGTTCAGATTTTTCTTTTCTTTGCAGCTGAGTTCAAAAGTTGGAGGAAACAAAAATGCTTTGAGAAAAAACATAAAGTGAGTGTATACACTTGACTTAGTGATGGTGTCATTATTTTTGTTCCTGGGAGGTTTTAAAATAGTATAAATCATCTTTCTCCTGATTAATCCACCTAATACTATTAATCCGTTATGGGGACAGACATGAGTTCATGGCACTCTGTATAGGAAATGTGAGTGCCAGTTACTGCATACATTTTGAACAAAACCTCAAAGTGTTCTAAAGTAAAAAAAGAGAAGAGAAGCATTAGAAAGACAACATTCAAATGAATGAGAACTGTAATGTTAAAAATGTTGTTTGCACAATAAAAGCCAGAATCTATCTTGATGCATAAAATAACTGATTGTATTTCTTATATGCTATAAAAAAGGGCTCTTTGAATGCACATTCATTCTGTCTGGATCTGAAATTTAGAAATTAAGCTCCCCTGTAGTATATGTTATGCCTTTTGGCTGCAGAGTACTTTATATCACAAATTCTTATATCACACAGTATATAGTTTTGAAGTGAAGAAAACATTTTATTTAAGTTCAAACACAACAGAAGGTAGACGTAAAGTAAAATAAAACTAATCTTCAAAAGAATGCAAAATCAATACAACTTTTAAGTAAGCACTAACATAGCTCATATTGCTCATAGCAGGTTATATAAAAAAGCTGTTTTTTTTTCTTTTAACAAAAAGAAAATGCTTTAATATTTGTCATTTAAAAATAACATCCTCCTCCAAACTAGGGAGGCATAAAACACCCATTGCAAGTAACATACTGTCTGTGATATGATAATAAACATTCAACAAAAGAATTTTTTAAATAACTGATTATACACTGCTAGTTTTTTCTCTCTTTAGGCAAAGTAGTATTTGTTATTGATGAAGCGAAATCGTTGGGGCTAAAGACACACCCAGAGGTCTTCACCTGAAATGAAGGCTCTAGGAGTCAGTGAATAGGCAAACAGAGTAATTAGCTTTATTGCAATAAAACAATAACGCAGACACAACTCAATTTAGGCCAGATCAAGCTGAGCCCAGTTTATATAATCATTTCTTATCATTCTGACATTGCTCGAAGCAGCTCATTCGCTGCTTTCCCCTGACTCCTTTTCTGTAGTGGGTCTAATTAACTTTTATTAGAACCACCAATATTTCTTATTTTCTGTCAATTATCTTTATTTTTCTGCTTTGATTATTTTTAGGTCGGCTGACAGCCAACAGGTGTTTTCCCTTCTTCCATCCTTGAGCTGTCTTTATCTCATCATCCTCCCTTCCTGGGTCCTCTAGCTGGGTTATATTGGTAGCTAGAGCTAAGCTTTAATTAAAAAGAAATATGGCATGTGCCTTTATTTAACCATTTGTTTAGCAGGCCTAACTTGTATTAATATTTGCACTAAGGTTAATGCTTATATATTTTTCTATATTTATTTATGCTAATACATGAATATACTCATTTTATTTTCCATATTATGAAGGTGTTATCTTTTACTTTATTGTGCAGGTGTCTGAATTATTACATTATGCTACATTATCTATTTTACAAAATGAAATACATTTATCATACATGTATGAATCTTACTAATGGTGTTTGACTGTGACCTGTTTACCCAGAATTGTTATCTCTCTTTAATAAAAATAGCCACAATATGAGACTGAAAATCTTCCTGATGAATATTTGAAAACCAATTCTTTAAAACTCATCTAAGGTGTCCATTTACCAGCTTAAAAAAAGTAACTTAAGCTTTTAGTTGGATGTCCACCAGTGAAATCACCCTATGATATAAACTTTAAATTGCACATTAACTAGATTACTAGGAATATGTTTTTTTCACTTATGGAACATTGAAAAATTAGACTTCTTATAACAATGCAAGGTGCTGAGAACTTAATTCACACTTCTCTTTTTAGTTAACTAGATTACTGTAATGTACTCCTAACACGACTACACTCCTAAATCAGTCGGTTGCAATTAGTGCTGAATGCAGCAGCAAGAATCTTAACCAGAAAAGCTAAATTTGAGCCCATCTCTCCAAAATCCTACTAATGGTATTTTAAAGCTTTAAATAATCTTGCTCCTTCCTATATTTTGGAGTGCCCGTTCCCATACAGTTCAAATTGTAACCTTAGATCTTATAATGGTGGTCTGCTTATTATTCAGAAAGCTAAGCATAAAGGAAGTTATGAGGCAGCCTTTTGATGTTATACACCATAAATCTGGAATATGTTACCAGTTGAGATACTTTTTAAATCTGACTGATTCAGCTGCATTTTAGTTGTGCTCCTAATAGAATATACATGAAAATAATGATCATATTGTTCAGGGATCTGCAGTTGTTATTAATCTCTACCTTTTTTCTGCTTTCTTTCCTTTTTTTCTGTGGTGGTGTTTTGCGCCACCACCACTTCTTCATGGTACTGTAATGTGATGCTCTAATGAATGCAGGTTTCTCTTGTCCATGAGACTTACTGCTGTGAATCCTCTGGGATGAAACCTAGAAACAATTAATGACTTAACCATATTTATGTTATGTAAATGCTCAGTGGGGACTAGGTGGTCTTTTGACCTTGCGACCTATTTTGATTTTATTTTTTTTTTTCTTCGGCTTTTTTAAAGTTTTTTTTCATTCTCCTGGTCATTTGACCTTATCATTGTACTCATCTTTAGATGTTAATACATTAATACAATGTTAATACATTAGACTCTACATTTCTACTAATTATATATTTATATTATCCATCCATCCATCCATTGTCTCCCGCTTATCCGAGGTCGGGTCGCGGTGGCAGCAGCTTGAGCAGAGATGCCCAGACTTCCCTCTCCCCGGCCACTTCTTCTAGCTCTTCCGGGAGAATCCCAAGGCGTTCCCAGGCCAGTCGAGAGACATAGTCCCTCCAGCGTGTCCTGGGTCTTCCCCGGGGCCTCCTCCCGGTTAGACGTGCCCGGAACACCTCACCAGGGAGGCGTCCAGGAGGCATCCTGATCAGATGCCCGAGCCACCTCATCTGACTCCTCTCGATGCGGAGGAGCAGCGGCTCTACTCTGAGCCCCTCCCGGATGACTGAGCTTTTCACCCTATCTTTAAGGGAAAGCCCAGACACCCTGCGGAGGAAACTCATTTCAGCCGCTTGTATTCGCGATCTCGTTCTTTCGGTCACTACCCATAGCTCATGACCATAGGTGAGGGTAGGAACATATATCGACTGGTAAATTGAGAGCTTCGCCTTGCGGCTCAGCTCCTTTTTCACCACGACAAACCGATGCAGCGCCCGCATTACTGCGGATGCCGCACCGATCCGCCTGTCGATCTCACGCTCCATTTCTTTTCCTATTACTATTTTTCTGTCATTCTTATTATTGTCTAATTTAACTTGATTTTCTTGTAATAATTTCTTTGACATCTTGTAAAGCACATTGAGGTACATTCTCTGTATTAAAATGTGAGATAGAAACAAATGCTTATGATTTTACAAAATTAAACTTTTTTTTTTAAAGTGGTCACTAGCAGAAGCCATAGAAGACAGGGCAGATATTCATTACTTAATAATCAAACCTACAAAGGAGAAATAACATGAGAAAGCACTCCCATAAGCTGACATCATTGTATCAGAACATAACAAAATTAAGAAAGTTTTAACTGGAACAAGCCATTGACATATCTTTTTAATCTTTATTCAACTTTTTCTAAAACTCTTGACATCTGAAGATCATGAAAATATTACTATTTACGACTAGTGCTGGGCAGTATACCGGTTCATACCAAAAACCGTTTTTTATTTTTGTTATGTTTATGGATTTTTCATATACCGCAACATCGGTTTAAATAGCCTAAACAACGTTCGGAACATGGCGCAGAGGGAAACTGTTTAAAGAGGGACCTTTTTCACTGCTGCACCGCTAAACACACATACAATGGAGTACATGCGTTAGTGGAGGTATTGAACGGTGGCCATGCAAACCTGTATTAATACTTGTGTGCACATTAAAATATTTTTTTGTACAATGTACAATTCTCATGATAGTGTAATAGGTTATTCTTAGCCAGTCTACTGCAGTAATTGCAGTGGAAAATGTGGTTAACATCCATTCATGCATGAGGAAAAAATACAGTTGAATACTGTGAAACCAGTATAATTTTGAAAAATACCGTGATATAGAATTTTGGTCATACCGCCCAGCACTATTTACGACACTCCTTAATTTATTCCATATATCTTTGATTCAGTATGTGAAAAAATAATTTTTGACATCTGTGCAGAACTTGCCCTTAGTCAACTTCTCTATGCCCCAGTGTTCTTACTGAGGAACTTTAAATCTACAGCTGATACCTACTACTATTAAATCCCTCACAATTTTTTAAAAATTCTATCATAACATAACATTCTCAAACCCACCTAATTAAATTAGGCCAGAGCCTGTTCACGTAGCATTGGGTGTAAAACTGGAAACAGACCTTGACAGGGCACCAGTCCACAAAAAGCCCAACATTTCTATCACATCACTACTTAATTTTTGTTTTCTTCAAGCTTTCCTTGTACCTCACATTGCACAGTCTTGGGATAAGTCAAGTAGCTTGTCTCTGCGTCTTCTCCACCTGCAAAATGTCATTTCTGTAATATGGAGAACTTTCTTTCCAACACTATTGGAGAGGAGGTCTCACAAGGTCATTGTAAATTTTTATTATAATCTCCCTGTACTGTTACTTAACAAAGTGTGCTGTGAAACTCAACATCCTTTTAGCCCTTTTAATTACTTCAGTACATCACCAGGATGTGTACAGTGATGAGCCCAGTTCAGTTTCCATCAGTATTATTAGGATTGTCAGATTAGCACTGATTATTCAATTACAATTTACTAGCTTTGAGATCAGCATTGAGAAATCAAGAACAACCCTCAAATATAATCCCAACCTAATTACTAATTACTGGACAAAACCTCGACATGAACAAGAGAATCTTCTGGACTACATTTTTAAAATTTCCAGTTTGGAACCAGACACCAAAATAGCAAGATTCCTAGAGACATAGGCAAGGCTAAATAAAACAAAACTTGTGTAATAATTCACTACAGTGCCCTTTTAGATGACACATGAAGAAAAAGATTTTTTTGTTCATAATCTAACCACAAGGGAGTACCACTGAGCTCCAAACCTCAGGCACAATATCACCCAACATAGTCCCAGGTTTTATTACATCAAAATACCTCACCAAGTGTACACATTCAATAAAACCATAATTACAAAACAAAGTGAATACTTTCTCTCTTTTGCCACTCTTCCTTTCTATTGTCGCTCACTGCCTCCTGACTCTAACTCTCCGAGATGAGGCTGTGGGCTTCTTTTAAAGTGGAACTGGGACTGCTTCCGGTGTCACTACACAAGGACCTCAACAGGGCTGCACTTCCATTTCCACCCTGCAGGTGTCCTAATCAGGATCAGCCTTTAGGAACACTGCCACCTGCCATGTGGGAGAATGTACTGCTCCTGACATCTATCATTCCCTAGTTCATCTAATATTCCTTATTCCCAACCATGACTAAGCTTGTAGGGCGTCCCTCCATCCTGCTTAGCCATACCATTTATCTCACATGGGAGCTTATTACATCCATGGTGTGATGGGTGGCCACGGCCATTACCTGGCCGGGTGCCAATAGAATGGAGTGGGGGAGAGAGGATTGCTGATGCAAAACCTCCTCTGGGACACTAGAGGCAGCCCTCCTGGGTGGCTGTGGCACCACGGATTCCCACAGGGCATGCTGGGAGCTGGAGCTTGGTGCAGCCCTGTTGGGTTCCATGGAGGCCACCAGGAGGAGCTGAAGAGCCCTGTCCTGGACTTCCACCACAACTGGGAGTGATTCCAGGTGATCCTGATGAACCACATGGAGCACTCCCAGGTGCTGAATAAAAGGAGCCATCTCACTCTATGCTGGGGGCCAGAGTCGGGAGCAAGGTTATTATAGTTAATGAAAACTAAAATCAAAACTGAAAGTTTTGTTAAAAAACATTTTCATGAACTGAAATAAAATAATTAACAAAGCCAAAATGAAAAACTAAAACTAAATGAAACTATTAAAGTAGCTGGAAAGACTAAGTGAAATAAAATAATATACTAAAAATATTTTTAGTTTTCATTTTTGAATGAACATTCTTGCCATTAGTCTTTAACCTTTGTAACTTTTAACTCTAAAACAGAAAGTACTCCACCACAAGCCGTCTGCAGATATTTATCCAGTGAATGGCAGCTGGTGATGGAGGGCAGGTGTTCACACAGCATTTGCGGTGACAGAGAGAGCTGAATACTGACGTGTAAAGTGTGTGAAATAGAAAGTGATTTACATGCCGCCTTTCTTTGCACTTGTTGTATATCGAGATGTACATCAAACACCTGAAATCGGAATGTGCTAGTCCACAAAGCCTTTACCGTATGGACAGAAAAATCAGTAACATTTTGTTGCCAGTAATTCACCTGCCACTTCGAACAGGAGAAATCCTTTCTGAAAATAAAACAGCACTGATCGAGAGGCTGACAGTGTCATTATATAAGATCAGCATATTGTTGCAGACCAATCACTTTTGCTTTAAAACAGCCGTTTAACAATGAAGCGATACAAACCTTGTAAAATTCCTGACTTGGCAATATCTCTACTGAACTAGAGGTAGGTAGGTGAATAGAAACTGCCAACTGTTGAAAAACTAAACATACTAATGTGTTTTTGTATTTATTCTAAATTTATTAACTTATCTTTTTAAATTTATATTCACAACTCAAAATATCTGCTATTATGAAAATAATCCAGTAGCAGAATTATGTTTAAAATATTTGTCCCCCTTTTTTCAATTTTTCTCTCTCTCTAAAAACAGATAGTTGAAATATCATATTCTTTTTGTTCTTAACATCAGCCATATAATGCATATTGTATACCAGGGATTTTTCCTGCTTTGCATCCAAACCTGCTGGGGTAGGCTCCAGGTTTCCTGCCATCCTGCTCTGGATAAACATGTTTAGATAATGTATATATTGTTCTTAATCTCAGATGCTATCTCTGTCATTTTGTGCCTGTCCACACTCCTACTACCTTCTTTTGCACTGCTCATTAAGGGTTTACTGCTCTTATGCATGGGCTATTCAAGTCTCACTTCCCCTAATCATGACACCATATTTGTTTCCCTTAATACAGTTAGGTAGGATCTACACACTAATTCAAGCCTAAGAGTCCCATTCTTCCTAAGTCCCAATGATTTTCATGATCACACCTGACAGAACACAGTAGAATGTATTTTCTGATTTTTGATAACTTTTCAGGCCTCCAGGTGGCAAAATTCTGTCTATAAATTGTATATGCCTGAGATGGAATCAAAGATCAATATGGCTGGTAGAAAATAAAAAACCCAGTATGGGAGATTTTTTAATGCACTGTTGAAGACATTCATTATAAGCACATTGTCTTGGAGCAAGATATGTTGTGTGGTATAGACATTTACAGTAAAAAAAAAACAAAACCCTCAAACCTTAAAATTCCCCTAAATTTCATTTCAAATTGGCCCATTCTGGGCAATAAAAGGAAAAGATAAAAAGTGCCAACAATCAGTGCATATTTGTTCACCACAAATGACAATGAAAATATTTTAAAAATTATAAAATTGTATAAAATTGTTCATATTTAGTATCTGGTTTTGATTATGCTTGTTTTTATTAGACAAAAACAAAACTAGATAGTAAACATTGGCATTGTACTAACCAATCTCTCTCTCTCATTTTTCCTAGGGCACGACGCGGAAGCGGAAGCAGCAGCAGACAATGGCCGACAGTGAGACGAATCGCGTTGCAGTCATAGTCAAGGAACTCCAGGTGCTCGACGAACTGATTCAGAAACTCCTGTCCAGACGAAGATACCTTAGAGATCTGAAGGCTCGGCTGCTGGATAAACCGTCCTCGCCATCTGTAATCGGCGTAACATCCACCCCGCGTTGTGCAGCTCAAGTGAACTTCACCCCCGCGCCACGTAGGAGCGACAACGACAATACCGATGAAGACCTCAGCGTATTTCAGCTATGCAGGCGGGGGTTCAAGGCCAGAACACCTCCATCGGCACAGGCAAGCATCTTAACTCAGAACCGGTTCGACCCTCTCCGCATCCCCAGTTCGCCGTCAGCCCCTGGTGATGTAATAGTGGTAGGTGATTCTATTGTTAGAAACCTCAATATCGCATGCCCTAATAGAAAATCGTTTGTTTCTTGTTTTCCCGGTGCTCGTGTCTGAGATGTGATGAGACGTGCGCCGGCAATCTACGATAAGCACAAGAACAGGGCAGTTGGAGCAATTGTTTTGCATGCCGGCGTAAACAATATAAGGCACCAACAATTGGAAATCCTCAAGGCTGACTTTGCAGCATTAATTAAAGACATGAAGGAGAGGGCCCCATCGGCAAAGATCTTCATCTCGGGTCCACTGCCTCTTGTCAGACGATCAAACGAGTACTACAGTCGTCTGCTAGGATTAAACAACTGGCTGCAGGGCTTCTGCAAGAATCAAGACATCGGGTTCATCAACAACTGGGACCTCTTTTGGGAAAGACCGCGTTTTTTCAAGAGAGATGGCCTGCATCCGAACAGTTTCGGCGCCGGGTCCTCTCCAAAAACATATCTAAGGTAATTCGTTTATCTTGACTATCTATCTCTGCTTTTAACCCCTTCTGAAATGCTACTCCTGTGCTTGGTCATGATAATTGTTTAGTAAAATCTTCCATAAAAGTGCACTACATAAATACTGTAATAACCAATCTTAATGCACATAGAAAATCTAGGCAATACGGCATAAACACCATTAATTTAATTAAAGTTACTACTTTAGATGAACAATGTATTAAAACTATAAAAACAGATTATAGATTAAACAAAAAATACACACAGAGCGGCGCTAATAAAAATAACTTAGTTCCTGTTCCATATATCAATAACGCACATAGTATGCATCTCTGCCCCTCGGAAACATTAAATATGGCACTATTAAATATTAGAGCTTTAACTAACAAGTCGTTTTTTATAAATGATCTTATTAGTGATAAAAAAATAGACTTTATTGCACTAAGTGAAACGTGGCTTAGCTCAGATGGCGCAGCTGTTTTAATCAAATCTGCGCCTCCGGATTACAGTTTTACTCATCCAGATCGCCAAGGAAAGAGAGGCGGCGGCTTGGCAAACATTTACTTGAGCCGGTTAAAATGTAAAGATGTCAGTTTTGGTAAATTCAAGTCCTTTGAGTATCTCGCCGTTGTTATTCATGGAGATTCTCACGTTCTAGTATTATCCGTGTATAGACCTCCTACATTCAACGCGTCTTTCTTTGAGGAATTCTCTGACTTGATGTCAATTTTAATTACGAACTATGACATTCTCTTAATAGTCGGCAACTTTAATTTTCATATAGATAATCAATGTGACCAAAAAGTAAAAGGATTCATGAACCTCCTGGACTCTCTTGATTTGAGACAGCTCGTTAATCAGCCTACACATAAAGCATGTCATATGTTAGACTTAGTAATTACTAAAGGACTAAAAGTTGATATAAAGCAGGTCATTGATACGGGTCTATCAGACCATTTTCTTCTACTTTTTAATATAGAAATAATGATAGAAAACACTCATGAGAAGCATATTGTTAAAAAACGCTTCTTTGATTCATCAGCAGCTTTAAATCTTACAAACATTCTAAGCAATCAGTCCGTTTATAGTGCCAACTATAATAGCGAGGATAATGTAAATAATAAGGTGGAAAGATTTAATACTAAGGTGAGAGCTGCTGTTGACATAGTTGCACCTGACAAGACAGTTAAAAAATTTTCTAGACCCAAAGAGTGTCTGATTTAAAGAGAAGAGCTGAGAGTAAATGGAGAAAAACTAAACTAACTATTGACTATGAAATATTAAAAGTCCATCTTGAGAGGAGCTGCTATTTCTCTAAGATTATAAATAATAATGCTAGTAATCCCAGAGTCTTATTTTCGACGATTGATCGTCTGTTAAACCCAGGTAACACAAAGGAATGCCTCCTAAGTACTTCCAGTAAAACCTGTGAGGCTATCGCTGTATTTTTCAATCAAAAAATTAATGATATTAGAAATAACATAGTATATTTCCCCAACACTAAGGATTCTCCTAAACCCAAGTATTCCGGTATAAACAAACTAAATTCTTTCACTAGGATAGATTTATCTGATTTACATAAAATAATTTCTCAAATGAAACCCTCCACCTGTGCCCTTGACCCAATACCAACACATTTTTTCAAAGAAGTATCAGGCGTGCTAATTGATAATGTTCCTGACATAGTAAATTCGTCATTAGATACAGGGGTCTTCCCAGACTGTCTTAAGACTGCTGTAGTTAAACCCCAACTTAAGAAAAATAATCTCGACCCCTCTGCTCTTGAAAATTATAGACCCATCTCTAACCTGCCTTTCTTAAGTAAAATTCTAGAGAAGGCAGTCATTATGCAGTTAAATGAGCAACTCAATAAACATGCTATTCTTGATAAATTTCAGTCAGGTTTTAGAACAAATCACAGCACAGAAACTGCACTCGTTAAAGTAGTAAATGACTTGCGTGTAAATGCAGACAGAGGCCATTTATCTGTTCTCATCCTCTTAGATCTGAATGCCACATTTGACACCATTGATTGTAATATTCTTAGAAATCGCCTTAGTCAATGGGTGGGCCTCTCTGGCAGCGTCTTAAATCGGTTTGAATCCTACCTGGCAGGGAGAAAATTCTTTGTTAGTTGTGGTAATTACAACTCAAAGACACATGATATCCTATATGGTGTTCCACAAGGCTCTATCCTGGGTCCGCTGCTCTTCTCAATCTACAAGCTTCCATTAGGTCAGATTATCTCAGGACATAACGTGAGCTACCACAGCTATGCTGATGACACACAGCTGAATTTATCAATAGCACCTGATGACCCCCATTCTCTTGATTCACTAACACAATGTCTAACCTGTATCTCAGAATGGATGAATAGTAACTTTCTCAAATTAAATAAAGAGAAAACCGAAATCTTAGTGATTGGCAATAATGGATACAATGAGGCTATTAGAAATAAACTGGATGCATTAGGATTAAAAGTCAAAACGGAGGTAAAAAGCTTAGGGGTAACCGTTGACTGTAATTTAAATTTTAAATCGCATATTAATCAGATCACTAGGACAGCATTTTTTCACTTAAGAAACATAGCAAAAGTTAAACCTCTTATATCATCGAAAGATGCAGAGAAATTAGTACACGCATTTGTTTTCAGTCGACTAGATTACTGTAACGCACTCCTCTCAGGACTGCCCAAAAAAGACATAAATCGTTTGCAACTAGTGCAGAATGCAGCTGCTAGAATCCTTACCAGGAAAAGAAAATCCGAACACATTTCTCCAGTTTTGATGTCACTACGCTGGTTACCTGTGTCATTCAGAATTGACTTTAAAATTCTGCTTATGGTTTATAAAGCCTTAAATAATCTCGCCCCATCTTATATATCGGAATGTCTGACACCTTATATTCCAAATCGTAACCTCAGATCCTCAACTGAGTGTCTCCTTAGAATTCCAAGAGCAAAACTTAAAAGAAGTGGTGAAGCGGCATTCTGCTGTTATGCACCTAAAATCTGGAATTGCCTGCCAATAGGAATTCGCCAGGCTAATACAGTGGAGCACTTACTTTTACATGGCCTTCTCATAACTTCACTGTAATTTAATCCTGATACTCTGTATATCCAATTCATTATAATAACTATTCATGGTGGCTCTAAAATCTGTACTAACCCCTACTCTCTCTTCTGTTTCCTTTTCCAGTGTCCTTTTGGTGGTGCCACCACCATCTACTCAAAGCACCGTGATGTTCCAACAGTGATGGATTAAAAGCCAGAAGTATGCATGACCTTTATCATCAAGTCCTTCCGTGAGAACCCTAAATACAAAGAGGACTATTTCATTGATGTTAGGTAAAATGCCCTGAGGGGACTGGGAGGTCTCGTGGCTTGGAACCCCTGCAGATTTTATTTTTTTTTCTCCAGCCGTCTGGAGTTTTTTTTTTTTTTCTGTCCTCCTTGGCCATCGGACCTTACTCTTTTTCTATGTTAACTAATGTTGTCTTATTTAAATTTCTTATTTTGTCTTTTATTTTTCTTTTCTTCATTATGTAAAGCACTTTGAGCTATCTTTTTTGTATGAAAATGTGCTATGTAATAAATGTTGTTGTTGTTGTTATATTAGAATGATCTAATGTGAAACAAGCAAGTGAGATTACTAATTCTCTTTGACCACAGTACCCATACAGGTTTATAGTCACCTGTTTTTTTTAATATTTAAAACCTTTTTTGAAACTGTAGGTATTTATTTTCTGTAAATGTTTGTCACGTAAAATCTGAAATCTTACTGTTGCTATAAAACATCCCTGTAGCTTGAAACATTATTGCAGATACATATTCACTTTTGTCTGTAGCCATGACAATGGGTTTATATTCTTTGTGTACCAGTCACTAAGTTGTCATGACACAGTAGTATATTAGTAGTAGTATACACCTATTCTTTTCAATCACTTCTGTTTTTTTAATGCTGAACTTTAGGGAGTGACAACAGAGTGATAGTGATGTGGCCTCATATATATGGCCAGTGCAATTTTCTGTGCTGTAGTGTGCTGAGCTAGTAACATCACTTGAAGAGATGCTCACCAAATCAATAAGCTAATTAAAAGGGCAAGCTCAGTTATAGGATGCACTTTGAAACTCCTGGAGGTAGTAGTGAAGCACAGAATTAAAACAAAATGGAGTGCCATTATGAAGAATGCTACACATCCTCTCTCAGACACACTAACACTGTGTACTTTCAGGCAATTAATTATTCAGTAGAAGTATGTCAAGAAACGCTGCTGGGGCTCCTTTATACCAATAACAATATGTCAGTATAATTCCTCACTGTGACTGTGACAGCCAAGTCAGAACTTTTCTTTCTTTTTCATTTTCTAGATTTATGGTCATTCTGGTGTGTGTTCAGACCTAATGTGTGTGTATATTTATTTATTTACTTACTGTTTTATCTACCTATTTATATATTTATTTATTTAAAAGGTTTCTATAAAAAGCCAAACTTCCCCCTAGGGAACAGCGAAACCTGCTGAAATTCACCAAGCAGGTATACACAATGACTGATGGAAGAAGGCCTTGCTCAGTGCTAATTTATTCCTTATGCCAGTACAGTATAGTGAAACATTTAATGATACAATGGTAATTCTGTCTGTTTCGATCACACTGTACAATTTCAAACCTCTATTGAACCTGACATGCCTTACATTCCTCTTTCTTTGTACAGTAATCCCTCGCTATATCGCGCTTCGCCTTTCGCGGCTTCACTCCATCGCGGATTTTATATGTAAGCATATTTAAATATATATCGCGGATTTTTTGCTGGTTCGCGGATTTCTGCGGACAATGGATCTTTTAATTTCTTGTACATGCTTCCTCAGTTGGTTTGCCCAGTTGATTTCATACAAGGGACGCTATTGGCAGATGGCTGAGAAGCTACCCAACTTACTTTTCTCCCTCTCTTGCACTGAGTTTCTCTGATCCTGACGTAGGGGGATTGAGCAGGGGGGCTGTTCACAAACCTAGACGATACGGACGCTCGTCTAAAAATGCTGAAAGATTATCTTCACGTTGCTACCTTCTGTGCAAGCTGCTTCCTGAAGCAACATGCTGCACGGTGCTTCACATACGTAAGAGCTCAAAGGGCACGTATTGATTTTTCACTGTTTGTTTTTATCTGTCTCTCTCTCTCTCTCTCTCTCTCTCTCTGCTCCTGACAGAGGGGGTGTGAGCTGCCGCCTTCAACAGCTTTGTGCCGCGGTGCTTCGCATACTTAAAAGCCAAACAGCCCTATTGATTTGTTTGCTTTTGTCTCTCTCTCTCTCTCTGACATGCTCTGCTCCTGACTCGCACTCCTTTGAAGAGGAAGATATGTTTGCATTCTTTTAATTGTGAGACGGAACTGTCATCTCTGTCTTGTCATGGAGCACAGTTTAAACTTTTGAAAAAGAGACAAATGTTTGTTTGCAGTGTTTGAATAATGTTCCTGTCTCTCTACAACCTCCTGTGTTTCTGCGCAAATCTGTGACCCAAGCATGACAATATAAAAATAATCATATAAACATATGGTTTCTACTTCGCGGATTTTCTTATTTCGCGGGTGGCTCTGGAACGCAACCCCCGCGATGGAGGAGGGATTACTGTACTGTATGTCTTGCTGCCATTTTCACTGGATATTCTATCTCTTACAACCCTCTTTCTTTGTGCTTCTTGTTGCCTTTATTTGTCAGCCATCCCAGCCACGTTATAGATGCCGGACGATGCGACACTCAGACATATGCCACCCAGTTTATTAACTTATTCCGGCCACTTGCTGGACATTCTCACCCTCTTGTGGATGCAGGATGACATTGCATATGACACGGATGCTGGATAGACAAATGTCTATGTAGAGAGATTTCATAGTTACAGAGTGAAATTTTAGTGTTCAGCCAAAAATGGAGTACTAATGAAACCAACAATTTCCACAGGGTGTTTCAGATACTGAGTAATATGACTTATAACTACTTTAGTCACATATACTCCCAACAATATAAGTTTATATAAAGCCTTGAGGTTAAGTTACTTCTGTAAGTATTAAAAAACATTTTGCTCCTGCTGAAACCTAACAGTAGGATTCTGCTTTTACAGGAAATAGCTCCTTCCAGCTGAAATATAATAAATAAAACTGAATTTCCGTCAGAAATTCCATCATAAGAGAAACTTGTTAGTACAGACGGATAAAAATATTTTCCATTTTCTTTCTGATACAGTTCTAATGTACATATTACATGATACTCTAAGTCAATGTTAGGCAGAATTAGATGATTTGACATCTAGTATTCACATTGTAAGACTGTTACAGAACATAAGGCAGGAATTAGCCTTGGATGTGACATCAGTCTTTGATAGGGCACATTCACAAACTTTTATGGAAATTTCCATAGGACTAACTTTGACATGCCAATTGACCTAATGTTCATGTGTTTAGAATTTAGCAGGAAATCAGAGCATCCAGAAGTAACCCTTGCAATCACAATGAAAACACACAGAATATACAAGTACACAAATATTGCTCACTTTGCATACCAACTCATCCTAACAATTCTGTGTCATTTGTTATAGTATTCAAAGTGATTTGTGAGCTGTAAACTATTTTTTGTGCTCAACTATAACTCTCTTACCAATTTCAGTTTAAATCTCACAAGTGGATTGTTGAATAGATGTAACAAAATGGGGAAAAAACAAACTGACAATTTTTGATGCATAACATATGAACAGTCTGGATTATTTTAACACGATGAAGATTTTAAGTCTTTTCTGTGTATCTTATATTATTTTGTTAGTCGATTGGATCAGTATTTCAGTACCCATTACTTGTGCTTCCATCTGAGATGCACAGCTCTGTCTAACACAGGTGCTCAGTGCTACATGTTGTAACTGTTATCTCAGCCTTGTCCTCCTTGTCACTCTCCCTGGGACTGACTTGAAGCTTACCATTCTACCTTAATTATGTGGATTGGTACAACAGAAGTACACCTTAACAGTTGTGACTTACAGCAATTCCTACATCCAAAGTATATTTAAAAAATTGGAAGTCGATGACTCTGCTCAGTTTGAGTTAAAATATGATTTAGGTTTTAATTGTGAAAATCAAAATAATTGAAACATATAGGCAATTTAGATAAACTCCCATTGTGTGCCCAAATAAAACAAACTACCTGATGCTGCAGGAATAAGGAAGAGATTTGACATGGTTCATTAATTATGTGTTTTGCCTTCAGCAATGGAAGTAATTAATCAAGTAATTAAACAACAATTTAATCGAATAATTAAAGCTCCTACTTTATTTACCTTACTTTCCTCTGTTGTAGGAGGCATGTCTTCAGATATTAGACTTATATCAAGGTAACTGAAACACACTTGTTTTAAGAAACAGAATTTATTGATAAACACAAGGATTATAGAAATTTGATAACTGCATATATATTGACATATAACACAGGAAGCAGACAGCCTAGACAGGCTGTTTATTTGCTATTTAGAGTTCCAACTTATCTTGACACAGATAAATAGTTTTCCGATACAAAGTCCTTAAAGATGATATCAGATGTTGTGTGGACCTGTTGCTTTGTTGCTGCCCCGGGTTCAAGTGCAGAATTCCTCTTGCATTGGAGTGCACTCTTTCTCTTTGGTGCATGATCCTTTGTCCATGGTGTCATTTGCTTTTCTCAGTTAATTTCTTTGCTGTGTCCTCTGCAACTTCGTAGGGAAAAGCATTATTGTTTCTGGTATAAGAGTTTAGATGCTGAAGTTCCCTTCTTGAAGTAATTGCTGCTGTGCTTGGCTTGGCAAACTGAATCTCAGCTTCCAGGTCCACAAAGAGAAGAGACTGTCAGTGTTCAGAGAAAGCGCCACATCAGATTTTTAGTTTTAGACAGTAGTGGGTTTCAGAGATTTGCAGTCACTTTGGAGAGTGTGCACAGAGAGTTCCCCAAAGAGTTTCCTCAGAATTTCCTTGAGAGATATGACTGCAACTTTTAAGGAATATATAACCTCCTGTGATTGGATTAAAGTCACTTCCAGTTACAAAATCAGTGCCTTCTCATATGTGCATTATTTTGTCCATGACAGTTGTCACTTGTTGAATTTTATCTCTTTTTGAGTGTCTATTTGGCACCTCCTGGTTTGAAAGAGTCTGCAGAGAGGCTTCCCATTCAACTCTGATTTACACCTTTCTTATAGGATGAAATACAACCTAGTTTTGGTATGAAGACTTCAGCCACTTACTCTGGAATACAAGTCAGGGTTTGGCACAGATGAATAGCCGTGTCTCTGTTAAATCTGCTGTCTGAACAGGTCTGTTATGCCAGTAAAGCCTAGTAAAATGATCAATGCCCTTTTTTTCCTGCAATGATAATACAGCCTGACTTAACACAAAGTTGATAGTAAAGCATTAGCACTTTGTGAATTCATCACACTTTAGAAAGCTTGATATGTTATGTGGTTAACTTGAAAACCATATCCATTTAATATCCTTTCAATGAATGGCTATAAAAGTGATAACCCCACTGTTCAATTGTATTTATTATATATTTCCTTCAAAACAGTGATTTGGCTGAATTATTGACATATTTAAGCTGCCTTTCTTTGACAGTTGAGTGTGATTCTAATGTATATTTTCAAAACCTCCATCACTGTCTGTTTTATTTGGAGTGGCCAAATAGTACAGCAAACTCCTCACAACTAGTCTAGTATTCAACTAATATAGCTTCAGCTAACATAGCCCTTGCAGTTCTTATCATGTGTTAGCCTACAATATAAAGGCTGAGAGAAAATCTGGGATGGATCAAGAAAGTAAGAAATAATTAGAAATTTCCAATACTGAAGTTTCAACTTCACGTAAGAAACAAAAACTTGTTCCCTTTAACTATAATCTCTGTTTCTTTTGTGCTCAATAAGAGGACTTATCTTTGTAAACTTTTGTTTCTTTTTCAGCATTCAGCAGTAAACTTCAGTCATATCACTAAAGGATTCTGACTCTGCCAATAAATTGGATTCTGAGTCTTACATACTTATCTGTTACAAAGTGTCTATTCTAATTTCTGCCTTTATACCAAGTTATTCTGTTAATGTGGGTCTGCTATTAACGTTACTCCTCTCTTTCTAAGCTCTCTTTTAAGTTTCAAATTAAGACTGGCAATGCTGCAAAAAGTCAAGGTTGAAGACTGTTGAAGAAATACTCAAATACACGAAAATAATATTTTTTATATCTGTTACTTATCCTTTGCTTGTAGTGATGGCCAAAAAAAACATCGAAGGAATATGCATTTTTTGCTAAAATATTGTTAAATAATTATAGAGTAGTGCACAAATGTGAACAGGATTGTGCTTTTGAATTGAAGACATACAGTAGCTTCGGAGCAATGCATGATGGGGTAAAAGTGGATCTTCAATTCAAAAGCTCAATTTGGATAATCTAACAGGAGTAACTTCTGAGGTTTTTCGTGGATGTTTTAGTATTGTTTACTTTTGGTCCCCCAAGGGTTCTCATTGAAGCCCATTGTTTAATAAACTTTGTGATCTTCATTCTCCATGAAGACATTAAAATTTTTTCTCAGACCGTCACTACAAACAACACTAGGCAAGTAACAGATAAAAACATATAATTTTTAGGTACAGTATTCCTACCTACCAACCTGCAGAGCCCACCACACTGTACATACATATTTTAATATCATTAAACTTAAATTATATTCCTGAATTTCTGAAGTTTCATGACTGTTTGAACCAGTGCAGCATGTTGGTTTTCTTCCTTAAATGTATATATATATTTAATTGAACTAATATTCTTAGGTACATTTTCTGTTAGCAGCACTTAAAGCACTGATTTGGTCTTTCACTTAATAAAGCCATTTTTATACTGCCTTCGTTTGTGTTAACTATTAGTGTAAAATTTCCAACCAAAACCTTGATAGCATCTGTCCCTCTAGCCCTGTTAATCCTATTTCTAACCTCTTTCTGTCAAGCTGTCAGTACAATTCTGATCAGCCTTGAATTAAAACTCCCTTTGGCTCCAAGGTGTAACCCTGCCTTGTGGTCTATGAAAGCAGTTGGCTAATGCCAAATGAAATTGAGGTGATAAGTTGGCCTCAGTTGGCCTGCTTAGCCTTTTCTCATCATTAAAATGCTTACAGAATGCATATCATGGCAGAGAGATTCAAAGTGACCACAGCAGTCTGAGGATTCTGTTCTTTGTGGCTCATCAGATACCTTGCCCTGCAACCCGCTCTTACCAGTTTTTCAAATGAATGATGTTACTTTTTCATTATTACAATTAAAATATTAAAACATCAATCCTAGTTATTCTTCTTATTGTATTCTTTCTTGGTGGCGCAGTGGTAGTGCTGCTGCTTTGCAGTAAGGAGACTGTGGAAGATTGTGGGTTCGCTTCCTGGTTCCTCCCTGTGTGGATAGCGCTTTGAGTACTGAGAAAAGCGCTATATAAATGTAATGAATTTTTTCTTGTTTTTCCTCATCCATCAATTTCCTTCACAAATTTTCTACCCATCAATAACTTGATCTCTAAAATGAGTCTCCTCTCCACTGCAATTATCAAATCTTGCCTTCATACTGTAATTGCTACAGTAATAAATGTAACTCTAGATGCAGACTTGAAAATTGCTTCAATGACAGAAACATTAAACAAAAGTTGACCCAGATGATACTAACAATTTTGGTTTAATCTCCACCGTTCTTAAGTGAGTTGTGGCATTCAGACTCAACAGTTGTTTAACCTCTAACTATATGATGGAATCATTGAAGGGTTCGGGTCCTGGGTCCCGGGTCCTCTCTGCATTGAGTTAGCATGTTCTCATAATGTCTATGTGGGTTTCCTCCCACTATCCAAAGACATACAAGTTAGGTGGACTGACGATGTTAACTTGGCCCTGGTGTGTTGTTGGGGTGGGTGTGTGTTTTCTATTTTCCCTGCGATGAACTAGCACCCTGTCCAGAGTTTGTTCCTGCCTCACGCCCTGTGCTAGCCGGGATGGGTAGCAGCACCACCCATAACACTTTTCAGGACTAAGCAGGTGGGAAAAAGACAAATTGACTTTTTGCATGAACCAATATTGATTAAAAAGACTTGAACTGCATTTTCCAGGTTTTTCAGGTTTCTTATTTTTCACGTACTGCCTGTTCTTGGAAAATATTCTTCTATACATTTAATAACGTTGCATTGACATGGGTTAAAAAAGCTATATTTGTGCATAGATATGTGAAAAACAACCTTGTAATCATCATGTATTTATAGATATCCAATTTCTGTTGTTTGCCTCCGAGGTTAACTTAACTTGCTTACTCTTAATTGGCTTCAAGTGTGAAAAATCTGAGCATTTTTATTTCATCTTAGCTTAAATATTGACTTGTTAAATTAGTACTGCATGCTTCTATATAATGTCTATATGATTATTGTCTACATTACATGTATATTTGCAGACAATGTGTGGGTAGTAGATTACATGAACATGATACACATACTCAAAACATGATTTTGAAATTTGTTGAACCACTTGACTCAGTTGAGCTGCCTACTCTTCTTTGTGATTTCAGTATACATTTTAGAAAACAGTTCTCATCTTGTCTATTTCATTAAAGTCTTAAGTCGTAAAGGAGATACTGTGACATATGTGTGAATAGGAGACAATTTCAGGGCTTACGATAGGGAAATTCCATCCTGAGTCGAGGGATGGCACTATCACTTACTGCCTCTCCTTTCTTCTTGCCCTCAGACCAGAAGAGCAATGGTGTGAGGATGCGTAGCGTCACTTCCAGTTCAGGTAACCTTGAACTCACCCCTTCCTGTGGGGCCAGCTTAAATTTGAAAGCCATTGTGAGACATGCCCGGACACCACCAGTCGGAGGCCACATTTTTATACAAAACACATGTTTATTTTTCTCCTTCCAATAAACACAACACTGTCCCGCACAGCACACTGCTCTCCTTGCACCAATCACCTTTCCTCCGGGCTTCTCTCCCTCTGTCCATGGGCTGCCTTTCTTCTCTCCACAGGAGCTTCGTCCTGCTCCCACTCCCGACTCCGAGGTGCTTGATGTTGTTCCGGCAGCACTTCCTGGTGTGGCAGAAGTGCTGCTCCTGCACCTGGAAGCACTCTGGGCGTCCCTGGCAGGATCATCCTCCATTTTCCCAGGTGTGGCGAAAGTACACGTTTCCTGGGCTCCCTGAGGCTCGGGGCGCCCCCTGGAGGTGGCCACAGGCCCCAATGGGCTTGAGCCTCCTTGCTTTTCTCCTGTGGTCCTCTCCCAATCCAGGGCGGTTGCCCCCTCGTGGCCCGGAGGACGAATACGCCACCTCCCGGTCCTTCCAGGCGTCCCTGCCGGGTCTGTCCCCCAGCCTCCTGAGACACCATTTCAAAGTTATCCTGGTTTCAGAATATACTAAACAGCTTAATGTACCTTTTCTTCTGAAACCTGAAATTATTCACAACAGCAAATATAAGATGTTGATGTTTCAAATTGCCCTTTATTAATTTTTTATATTAACTTTTTTGTACAACCGTGGCAGTATTACACTAAAGTTGCTACTGTGAGTAACCCAGTGATTTCATTTCAGCGCACATACATATATATGGTAAGGTTTTTTTGTCATTGTAACTGAGGAAACTAAAAAAAAGAAGCCCCTATAATACTGTGACACGAAGAAGAATGTCCCCTTCCTGATTTCCTCAAATTGTAGATTTCAAATTTAACTAACATCTAATATTAAATAATTGCGACCTTAGTGAACAAATAATTGTAAATAAATTATATTTCATTGCAGTACTTGCTTTTATCATCATGAATGTTGTTTTCCTTTGAAAAATATATTTCATTAAAGCATTATTTTATAAATGTTCAAAAATACAGTACACGGTAGCTTGGAATATATTTGATTAAGACAATAAAACATGGCAATGTAAGTTAGCTAAACTTACTCAGAATCACAGTTGCTTTATACTCAAAGACATTTGAATACTTTTTTCCAAACAGTTTTGCACAACGTAAAACTGCATGCTTTCTGATGAGTAGAAAAATTACAAAAAAGAGTAATGAGCATTTTTTCTGAAGCTTAGCTTGTGTAAAACTTTCAACAAAATAGACTATTTTCATATACGTAACAACTATGATATGTTATACTATTTTGGAAGCATCTTACTAGTTTAAGAAACATACGACTGCTTGAAAGTGGACCCTCTTAGATGGTGATTTTGAATAAGTTCTTTATCCAGCCATCCATTTTTGGACCTACCTGATCAGTCTGAAGTTCACAAAAATTCTCTTTAATGTTAAATATAAATTAAATATAATGCTTTGTTTTATTAAATGCATAGCAAATTAACCATTTATTTTCAATATGGTACACATTTCAGCTTTTTAGGTTGAATATTAAGGGTTAATAGTCACCTACAGTACTAATGATAGAGAGAGGAAAATATATCCCCAGCAATCTGGCAATAACTTTATCAAATATAGTAAACAGAAGCAGCCTCAGTGCAATGATGTTTTGAAAATGGTCAGCAGAATAATTTGTTTTTGCCAAAGTTTTTCTCATGCTCTTGAAAAAATGAAAATAAAAATTCCATCCAAACAACACACAATTTACTGAACCTTCTTAAAAAACTCAAAAATATTAACTAAAATTTATATTATATTCTACAAATCCATTTACATGTTAATAGTCCTGTTCACGTTAACAATTATAGAAAATTTACCTCTATAAATAGAATATATTTTCTTTATGAAACTGAATAACATATTACGTGCTAGAATATCAAAACAATATAGAGCAAAAATCAATGTTTCTATCTAGCTTTTAAAAATTGCTATGAAACGTGTAATTTATTGCATGAAACATTTTGTTTTTAATGCTCAATTTTTGAGTCATAATGTATTCCATTTGGCTGCGATACTTAGATGTGTGTCTGTTCAGTAACTAGGCTGTTCTGTTCTTTGTGTAATGTAATAAACAACAATCTTCTTTCATCTTCTGTTATCAGCATCATTACTGAATTAAGGTACTGTAATTGTATTATTAAACAACAATAAGTAGGAAGACTGCTTTTCTCCCATTATATGTTATAAAAGTTAACAACCTCCCATATCTTACCTTGAGTAGAAGCATAAAATAAAGTTAAATTAAGCTGAGATCAACTATGTCTGCTAGGACACACTGACTTTGTTGCAGAATTAGGCTACAGTCAGGACAGTGAATGAAGTTTTTTGCTGAAGCCTGAGATAGAAACACAGTTCTGCAAGCCCTGAGGTGTTCTATATGCATTGAGGCCAAACTTTGTGGTTGAATCAAACTGTCTCATTTACATTTAGGATGCAGTCCTACAGTACACTTGATGCCTCATTGACAAGTGGTCGATATTGCCCTGTATTATAGCCAAGGTGTCATTTTGTTAGTTCTAGAAAAGTTTTTGAACAGGACCTGATGGCACAAATAACATCTTAAACAAAAGGGTAGTCAAAAAGCTAGGCATCGGTCATATCAAAAATAAAAAATGTTAGCAAATAAAAGCAAACTTGAAATGGATCTTAAAGTCAAAAAAGAGCACCACATTTCCTAACAGCAACTAAATATTCCTTTCCATACATAAATAATTCAAAAGTCTTCACTAAATACTTCAGATATGTCATAGGTCATGTGACCTGTGTGTCACATGTCTAACAATGGCTATTGCACATGTAAACAATACGGCAATGAGAAATCCATGAGAAAAATTTACAAAATAGTGGAAGATGTGAAATATATTAAACAGAATAAAAAAAATAATATAATGTAGCATTGTGAAAAATAAATGCACGAAGTTGTAAAACAAATTATAAACCCAGTTCATGCAAACAAGCCCCCCCAAGTTGACCTGAAACAGTAAAAAAAAAAATTTTACAGTAATCCCTCCTCCATAGCGGGGGTTGCATTCCAGAGCCACCCGCGAAATAAGAAAATCCGCGAAGTAGAAACCATATGTTTATATGGTTATTTTTATATTGTCATGCTTGAGTCACAGATTTGCGCAGAAACACAGGGGGTTGTAGAGAGACAGGAACGTTATTCAAACACTGCAAACAAACATTTGTCTCTTTTTCAAAAGTTTAAACTGTGCTCCATGACAAGACAGAGATGACAGTTCCGTCTCACAATTAAAAGAATGCAAACATATCTTCCTCTTCAAAGGAGTGTGCGTCAGGAGCACAGAATGTCAGAAAGAGAGAGAAAAGCAAACAAATCAATAGGGCTGTTTGGCTTTTAAGTATGCGAAGCACCGCGGCACAAAGCTGTTGAAGGCGGCAGCTCACACCCCCTCCGTCAGGAGCAGAGAGAGAGAGAGAGAGAGAGAGACAGAGAAAAACAAACAAGCAAAAATCAATACGTGCCCTTTGAGCTTTTAAGTATGCGAAGCACCGTGCAGCATGTCGCTTCACGAAGCAGCTGCATAGAAGGTAGCAACGTGAAGATAATCTTTCAGCATTTTTAGACGAGCGTCCGTATCGTCTAGGTGTGCGAACAGCCCCCCTGCTCAATCCCCCTACGTCAGGATCAGAGAAAGTCAGCGCAAGAGAGAGAGAGAGAAAAGTAAGTTGGGTAGCTTCTCAGCCATCTGCCAATAGTGTCCCTTGTATGAAATCAACTTGGCAAACCAACTGAGGAAGCATGTACCAGAAATTAAAAGACCCATTGTCCGCAGAAATCCACGGACCAGCAAAAAATCTGCGATATATATTTAAATATGCTTACATATAAAATCCGCGATAGAGTGAAACCGCGAAAGGCGAAGCGCGATATAGCGAGGGATTACTGTAGTTGGAAGAGTGCTTAAGCCTCACTTTAGCCTTGCAGCAGCCTACCCTTATTCCATCCATCCATCCATTTTCCAACCCACTGAATCTGAACACAGGGTCATGGGGGTCTGCTGGAGCCAATCCCAGCCAACACAGGGCAGGAACCAATCCCGGGCAGGGTGCCAACTCACCACAGGACACACACACAAACACACCCACACACCAAGCACACACTAGGGCCAATTTAGACTCGCCAATCCACCTAACCTGCATGTCTTTGGACTGTGGGAGGAAACCGGAGCGCCCGGAGGAAACCCACGCAGACACGGGGAGAGCATGCAAGCTCCACGCAGGGAGGACCCGGGAAGCGAACCCAGGTCCCCAGGTCTCCCAACTGCGAGGCAGCAGCACTACCCACTGCGCCACCGTGCCTCCCCCTACCATTATTCTTGTTTAGTTATTCAGGAAATAAATGTATATGTTTTATCTATCTGTGGTGGGCTGGCACCCTGCCCGGTGTTTGTTTCCTGTCTTGCACCCTGTATTGGCTGGGATTGGCTCCAGCAGACCCCCGTTATCCTGTAGTTTGGATATAGCGGATTGGATAATGGATGGATGGATGGATGTTTTATCTATATTTTGCTAAGAAACAGCTTTAATTTTGGAATGATCTATGCAAAAGTCATAATGTGTCCATTAGAACAGTGGGTCCCCTTCTTAGTTTCTTTGAGACCCAGAACATGATGACTGTCAGACTGGGGGCTTTGAGAGAGGTTGTTTCCTATTCAACAGGATGAGTATCAAGTCATGCCTAACAGTTTCATCTTCTGTGTTTTTGGACTCTCTTTAGTTCTTTCTTGGTTACTAGTTCCTTTTCGAGAAATTGAAGAGTACACCTGAAAACAAAAAAAAATGCAGAAGATAAATACAATAATTTTGCATAGTGCACAGCTGATTGTAGGAATTAAAGTATTATGTGTGCACATTCAAAACTGAAATTCGCATCTTAGGAAAGTCGGACAATGGTGGAACCCTGAAAATGAAATACCTGAATGCAACTTAAATACATGAGTACTGTGAGGCACAGGATTTTGTAAGATATCTCTGTTGTGCTTGTCTTTTGTAATAATCCAATGTTAATCAATCCAACCTCTGCTCCTTAGGGACAAGCTGACAGAGATGGGAGTAGATTCATACCTAGTGGCATGGATCGTGGACTATCTTAAAGACAGACCTCAGTATGGGCGTCTTGGGAAATGCACATCTGACATTGTGGTCAGCAACACAGGAGAGCCACAAGGGATTGTACTTTCTCCGGTCCTGTTCAGCCTATATACATCGGACTTCCAATACAACTCGGAGTCCTGTCACGGGCAAAAGTTCGCTGATGATACTGCTATCGTGGGCTGCATCAGGAGTGGGCAGGAAGAGGAGTATAGGGACCTAATCAATGAGTTTGTTAAATGGTGCGACTCAAACCACCTACACCTGAACACCAGCAAAACCAAGGAGCTGGTGGTGGATTTTAGGAGGCCCAGACCCCTCATGGACCCCGTGATCATCAGAGGTGACTGCGTGCAGATGGTGCAGACCTATAAATACCTGGGAGTGCAGCTGGATGATAAATTAGACTGGACTGCCAATACTGATGCTCTGTGTAAGAAAGGACAGAGACGGTTATACTTCCTTAGAAGGCTGGCGTCCTTCAACATCTGCAATAAGATGCTGCAGATGTTCTATCAGACGGTTGTGGTGAGCGCCCTCTTCTATGCGGTGGTGTGCTGGGGAGGCAGCATTAAGAAGAAAGACGCCTCACGCCTGGACAAACTGGTGAGGAAGGCAGGCTCTATTGTTGGCATGGAGCTGGACAGTTTGACATCTGTGGCAGAACGACGAACGACCGAACGACGCTCAGCAGGCTCCTATCAATTATGGAAAATCCACTGCATCCACTGAACAGTGTCATCTCCAGACAGAAGAGCAGCTTCAGCGACAGACTGCTGTCACTGTCCTGCACCACTGATAGACTGCGAAGATCGTTCCTCCCCCAAACTATGCGACTCTTCAATTCCACCCGGGGAGATAAACATTAACATTATACAACGATATTGTCTTTTTTACCTGCATTATTATCAATCTTTAATTTAATATTGTTTTTTGTATCAGTAAGGTGCTGCTGGAGTATGTGAATTTCCCCTTGGGAAATAATAAAGTATCTATCTATCTATCTATCCATCCATTTTCCAACCCGCTGAATCCGAACACAGGGTCACGGGAGCCAATCCCAACCAACAGAGGGCACAAACCAATCCCGGGCAGGGTGCCAACCCACCGCAGGACACACACAAACACACCCACACACCAAGGCCAATTTAGAATCGCCAATCCACATAACCTGCATGTCTTTGGACTGTGGGAGGAAACCAGAGCAAACCCACGCAGACACGGGGAGAACATGCAAACTCCACGCAGGGAGGACCCGGGAAGTGAACCCAGGTCCCACAACTGCGAGGCAGCAGCTATCTATCTATCTATCTATCTATCTATCTATCTATCTATCTATCTATCTATCTATCTATCTATCTATCTATCTATCTATCTATCTATCTATCTGTCTAATCCATTTCCCATCCTGTGAAGCTTTTATATTTATATTTTGCCAACTGTTATGGGGTAGACAATCTGTAAAGTTTGTTCTGTATTTTCATTATATTTTTCTCAAGACAACAACAGATGAACTAAATTCCGGACACATCAAAGCATATCCTCTTCCCGTTGTACCTCACTTTTAAAACAACTATTCCAACAAAAAAAGGAAGACATGCTGGTGCCTAAGGCTATCGATTAGTTTACAACTTGGGCATCTGGGACAACAAGTTTCTCAATTGGTTTACAGCCTGGGAAAGGAAGACATGCCAGTAGTACTAAGCAACAACAAAAGTTTTATTGTTTGGGAAAAAACGGATGTACTCAAGATTAAAGAACCTGAGCAAAATCCATTCATTATATTGACAGCCAGCCAATCAGGCGTATCTAACTGCATAGAATTTTATAATAAATATGCCTCATCTGAAGAGTGACACAGGGGACAAAGATGTCAGGAGAAGAGAACAGATCAACGTCACAAGAGAACAGAGTGACGTCAACATGTGGCTGTTTCTATCTGATTGTCAGAAAAGCATCTAATGAACAACAATGAGTGCTAGATCACAGGCCACCTCCGACATTCATCCTTGTCATCTTTACTTTTTCGTAAGCTTTTTCTAAAGACTATATATATCCAGACTTTGATATTCACATTTTCTTTTATGCTTTTCTCTACTGGTATTATTATTATTCATGTAATAATACCACGCTGCTTTTAACTTTCTATACTTTGTGTTCATATTTAGAGTGATTGAAGTAATAAGGTAAATTTCTTTGAGCACCTGGAACAGTGATGAAGTGCCATATGATCCAAGCTGCAAGGTTTATCGAGCTGCGGATGAAGAGCTCTATCCAGTAATGAACAGTATGTTAAAAGTAAAACATTCACTGGTTGATAAATGGCCTATAGCCAGGGATGTTGAGTCTTTGTATGTTTTAACATATTTTTGTAGACCAAAGGTAATATTTAGGTCTGAGATATATGTAAGACATCAGACACTGTTCAAGCCTATGATAAGTAAGTCTCTCGGAGTACTAGGGAAAGCAGACTGTGCGTTTGTGTTATTCATGCGGTACTTGTTTGGGTTAAGGTGCTAGGGAATAACATGCATGTGTATACGTCTTTCATATGGTACTTTTGTGGTTATGGTCTGTGTGTATGCATATATCTATGTATGTGTGTGCTAATCTTAAAGTGCAAAAGTAGACCAACCCAGTAACGAACTTGACAAGTACACTTATCCTTAAAGAAAAATAGGTAAAGGGTAAGTTGAGGGAAATATCATGATAATATACCAACTATGTCAAACGTTTCTGGAACAATGAGTGTGCCTATTTTCGTTCTTCCCAGCAGGGCTTTATACAAAGATTCTCATATTATTAGACAACTCTAAAATGCACTGTAGACAGTTTTATATTAGTGGACTGCTAACATTTGTTTAGGTAAATTAGAAATTCACACTTTTTATAGAAAAATAGGTTTTGAATTGTATTTAAATTCAGAAGGCAGTGGAACTGTTCCTTAGAATAAGTGATAATTAGCAGTTAAATTAAAATGATCAAGGGTTGTCCATATCCGACAATATAATAAATTTGAATAAAAACAGGGTAAAAACTGTGCAAAACTAAATTGTTGCAAAGAAAAAAAAAATTCTTATCTTACTGTGTGAACTGTAGTAACTCAAAAAAACTATGCTATTAACATTTTTAATGTATCCAGCTTTCAAAAAAGCTTTTTCCTAAATAAAGGCTAACAGTCTGAAACTGCATATTCAATTTAATTTTCATAAATCACTGTGCTTCTTATATTATAATATAAGAACAATTACTATCACTACGAAACACAGAAACTTGCAGTAGATGATAGTAAGGATGTTTTTTAACCATTTAATGACCTAGTGTACAGACCTTAAATGGTTTTGCATTGTGAATATTATAAGCTTTTATGTGTTTGCTTTAAGTCTTGTTGAGTTTAGAACAGTATTCTGGAAATTCTAATCATTAAATACAGCAAGGAGTTAACTAATATGCCAGCTGGTCCTGGGACATTGTCTAAATGTAGAATAAACCTGGCACTGAAAGACTGTCTTATGTAGATAATGGGTTCATTTTTCAGATATTTTATGTTATTTCCAAATATTGCATGTTAATTTTGTAAAATAATGTGTGAGGGTTAAGAGGATGTTTCTGATTGTGGAAATATTACAAAAGTATTAATTAATTTAGGAATTTTTTAAATGATGTCATTTTTTTCTTACTCTCACAGCACTTTTTGTTGGAAATCATTAAACTATGCTCTAATTTTGAGTGTCACAATGTTTACAGTCCCCATGCCTCTGCCCAAATTTGTCAACAGTTACACTATATTGTTGCATTCAGGGGACATTACGATTCACACTGCCGCAAAGATGGTGATTTATTTATTTTTTTGGTGGGAACTCCAGGAAACACATCTAGCCTTGGTCCGACTCGCCCCAATCACACACAGAGACACGGAACAATAGAATTAATCAATATACATATAATAAACTTGGCGAGTTGTGGCTTTGAAGAGGTCACAGACAGTCTCATCTATATTAATGAAGCTGCAGGCGATGTTGTTCATCCACGCCTCCAATTGCTTTAGGTGTAGCACCAGGTCTTGTGTAACCTTTCCCTCGCTGGTTTCAGGAGGCTCTGGACAAGAGGTGCACAAAGAACCCAGCAGGCTCATGGCTTCCTCGAGAGAGGCTCTCTTTCTCTCTCTCTCTCTCTCTCTCTCTATATATATATATATATATATATATACACATACACACACTTAAACTGTTAATATGTAGTTTTGCTATGTAGGCTTGCTCTACTCTGCGCTTGTTTTATGCAAATTATGTCATATTCGTATGTATGTGCATGAATTTATTTTCATATTGAGATTGCCTAGTTACCAACAATAATGGCATAGCATAACCATGAAAGCACAAATACGTTTTACACATAATCTACAGATCGTTTACCTGTATCAGATTACAGTCATATCTGACGTGACGGGTCCAGGACTCGCTTGGTAGGTACCTAACTGAGACCACTTGTAGCAGGGCTACACAGTAATAGTGTTTTCAATGTATGCGCTGAGTGCATTTTGTTTCCATCGTCCCGTTTGCTGTTTATAATGTGTGCGTCAGTGAATGTTGTCCCCGTAAATACAGAGGGGACGGATGAGGGAAAAAGACCGCGGCCCCAAGATGGAAAGCACCTGTTCACAATTAATTACATCCGGCTCTTTACTATTTAAACGATCAGGAGGGAAAAGAGAGGAGGAAGGAGAAAGACGGAGGTTTCATTTTACGACAACAAACCACCATTACCTGCTATTTTTCACATCGCGCTTTTGTATCCAGTTTGTTTTTCATTCCGCCAGATTTACTTCAGTTCAATCATCGCCAGAGACCCCTGGGTTGGACTTCATTATCCACCACACGCCGAGGAAACACGATGAGATTGTTCAATTTTTCCGGGAGATTCAAACACATCCATTCTTTGTTGACCAGTCATCCGTATTCAGGACAGTAATATACCCGGACTCAAGTTCACGATCATTGTCATTTCCGTATTCATCCATTGTTGTTATTCGTGTTGTGTTTGTTATATGTTACAGGAGCAAGGAAGGGTTTGTTATTGTATATATGGTGTTTTCACGTTGCTGCTTTGGTGGAGGGATATACACATATATTTTTTTTTTCTACGTGGGGAATGTGCAGTAGTGTTTTGTTATTGTGTTCTATTTAATATATGTATTCACTTATTTGACATACCTGCTTTTGTGTGCTTGTGTTTAAACCGTCGATTGAGGGGAAAATATTATTTGTTAGAGGTACGGCTTGGTATATGTAGATTCATCTCAGTAATTTATCCAGGACACAGGTCTTGGTAGTGTAGCTGCCGGCTGGGTAAGGGGTCGGCCGTTACACACTGTTTACAAAGGGTCTTAGTTAGATTGTTTTGATCTGCACTAGAGTGTGATTGACATGTTTCCATCTACCTACACTAACAAACCTATGGAAAAAAATCATTCCAGAGTTGAAACAACTGGTCCAAGCAAGGTAGGTGTGAAAACACCAGTAGTCATGCTTTACTTCAGTTATATGGAACATGCAAATATTTCATGAAATCCTGCCTTAAACTTGGGGAGCTCTGCAAAGAAATACCATGTTATCAGCATTCCTGACCTTTAGATGTGTCCATGCTAAGTTTAAATTTTTGCCTTGATTCTTGCTCCAATTCTCTCCTTCTAGTGATGGTTACTTCTGTACTATTCAAAATTATGGAAAGTATGATAAGAAAGAAATCAGAAATACAACAACATACTAAGTAACAGCTAGTAAAGATTTATGAGAAAAAGATCTTGTCAAACCAATTTGAGCGCACTACTGGAGTAGTAGACAAAAGCAAGGTATATGATATATTTTAATTAAACGTTCAAAAAAGCCTTTGATAATGCCCCACATGATTCATTTTGAAAATAGAACCTATTGGCAGCTGAATCTCAAGTTGATTAATGGGAAAGAGACACAGTACAGATTTTGCACCTCATTATGAAATTTTGAATATTTTTTGTGCTACTTGACAATGCTTTTATGTGCCATGTTTTTCTGCCATCTATTTAAGGGGCACTAAATGATGGGATTATTCATTTACCTTACTGTGCTGTGAATTTAATTTGACCTTGTAGGTTTTAATTAAGTGCAGCTGTGCTATGCCGAAATATCTCCTTCAGTGGTTTGATTTACTGAGAGCGAACTTAGATTTAGGCTTAGTATTTGTCTTTAGACTTTGAGAGACAACACTCTTTTTCATGTATAAAATCAACTGCAAAAGCTGAAATCTGTGGGAACACTGTTAGATTCACTTAATACTCAGTTACTCATGTACTTATATTTTGAATAAGGACTGAACTGTGGTGCTCAATCATGGACTATTTATTTGCTTTCACGTAGATAAGAGGCAAAAGCTCCATGTAAGGTGATGTCATTGGTGGGGCCCCTCAGGCATCTGTCCTGGGACTTTTACTCTTTCTAATTTATATTAATGGCAAAAACTTTGTTATAATTAGGAAATCTGTGAAATTTACATATATGACACTACAATTGCAGGGATTACAGATACTGAGGAGGCATCAAAAACAATTCATAAAGACTTGGACAACTAGGCATTCACTTCAAAAATGCAGTTTAAATAACCTCTAAAATGTATTTAGAAATTGACTTTGACACAGCATTGTGATTGTCTAGGCAATGTGTAAATGAAACTAAAAACACAAATAAAATGTTAGGACATATTGTTAAAATTGTTGAATAACAACCAAGAGAAACATAATGCACAGACTGTACACTCTTAAATATACAGGTGCCAAAGTGGCTCTTCAGAAGGATGTCATAAGTTAACCATTTTTGGTTTCCAAAACACTCATCCACATGAAGGCTCCAGAAAGAACCCTTTATATATTTAGATCTGGAACAGGCTCCATACAGGAAATAGTTATGAACGGATGGCAACAAATTTGTGAAATTCCAATAAATCATGAATTTTAAAGGACTCTTCCTGCACATAACACAGGGTAAGTCCAGGTTTTCTTAATCTGTACCTGTCCTGCCAGGTACCCTACCAAGATTTCACTTTGTTTTTGTACATAATAAGACTTTTTCAAAGCACAATTTCATATGGGAAGAATCCTTCCCAGAATGAAATGATGCATTGTCATGCAATGCTTCTACAGGGAATTACAGAACCCAATAAAAAAAACATAAAATGCCATTTATGAACTATTATTTTTAAGAGTGTAAAACACACTAGTGAGACTGCAGTAGGAGTATTTGTGTGTAGTTCCTGTCACCATGCTACAAAAAAGACATTACAGTACTTAAAGCTGTGCAGAGGAGAGAATCAAGTGCATATAGGAGTAAAGGGCATGTCCTACTCTGACAGGAGCAGAGAATTAAACCTCTTTAGTCTTGAACAGCATCAATAAAATAGATACAACAGAATTTGTTTGACCAAGGAGACTGAATTTCATACTCAAGGAATCCAGCGGAAATTAAGGGAAAGTGTATTTAAGACTGAGGCCAGCAAGCACATCTTCTAAATAGTTGTAAGACCCTGAAAAAACTACCAAGGCATGTAGTCGAAAAAGAAACACTGACAACTTTGTTCATGATAAGACATTGTGATAGTGTAGCTATTAACTGTTGATGGAATGGATGTTTTCCCTCTTATTTGTCCAAATGCTTATGCTTTTGCAGGTGTAAAGGTGATATGAAATTTAAAACAAATGTTTATGAGACCTCAAATGAAACACTTTTTAACACCTTATGTACCTTACAGCTCTCTTAAATAAGATACACTTTGGCTCAAGTCACATAGTCAATGGCATAGAAATGCAATGGAGTCTTCACTTTGAAAAGGTGTGCAGGTAATAGCAAAGTGCAGTATGTCACACAAGGTCAGTAAGTATGTGCCTGGTCAGTTTAGTATTGGAAAGTTTATGTTAAATGAAGAATGGCAAAAACCTCAAAAAAAACTCCAGTTCTCACGAGTATTGCCACCAGCTAATCTCTTAGATGCAAATGTGACTGGTCCTGAATGTCGACAGTTAGTTTTATCTGTCCATTTACAGGAAAATTCAACCATTGCCTCATTTAAGGCAAATAAAGAAAAATTCTTTTTTTTTTAATAAATGCTTTCAGACAGAAAGAAATTTCTAAAGGGAATAATTTCGTTAAAAATGCCATGGACAATATTAGGCAAAAACCTGCAATCCCAATGAAATAGAACATGTTTTTTGTTTTTTTATTCTAAACTACAGTAAATAGTCATTTTTAAGAGCTTTAAGGAGGCCAAACTATCTTTTAAGTTTTCAAAGATAATATTTCAGTTCCCATGTGTTTTTTGCAAAATTACAGCTTTTCCTCTGTACAAAATTGACAATTGTGCATCCCTTTAAAACTCTGCTCGCAGCCTGCTATACTCTGCTCCCAGATTCATCATAGTGTACGGTGGCCTTTAATGTTTCTATCAAATTTGTGACAAAATCTCCATGTTTTTCTGGGGTACCTGAATATTATTTAATGACTCAAACAATCTGTCATAGTCATAATTCTTAACATCATTATTATTGGTCAAAGTGGCCATATATATAGGTACCAATGGGGAGTGCCAACCAGGGGACTCCTGGCCATATATGCAATCTACTAAACAGACTTTATTTCTTTTTGCTGTAGCAAGAGGACTACAAATTTCAAAGTCATCTGCATGCAAAATTAAAGATGTCGAGCACATCTCTGAAAGAAGGTTTTATTTGCAGTAAATGCAATCAAAGAAACATCTGTATTTTGCTTTATTATGACATAATTGTCTGGCAAATTAATTTCTTGTTATCATTTCAGAATAGGAATATATTGAAAAGACTTTCTGATCTTTGCACCTAACACATGTGCAATAGGTTCTACAATGCCGAAGTGTTTTTTAGAGTATGTTTCTATTTCTACTAATTATATATCTATGTTTTATAAATCATATGGATTTTTTTTCTTTGTTACTTATTCATTAATATTCTTACCTAATCATATTTTTTTTGTAATTTTCTCTTTGGTATCTTGTAAAACACTTTGTGGTACATTCTTTGTATGAAAATGTGCTAAATAATTTGTTGTTGCTGCTTGTCACATCCATGATGTAGAAATTGAACCACAACTATATTTATTTAGATAACACACTTTCATAAATAAAAGTAGTTAAAACAGCCTTACAATAAAGCTGTGAGAATAGGATTTAAAGAACAAAACACTTTAAGTATTTCTTTTGTAATTATTGTGATCTCTTAATTCCTCAATTGAATTCTTCTCAGTAACTTTCACCAAGACAGAACCAATTAAATACTGTAGCTTTTCTGTTACTTTATTAGCAGTCACACTTGATACTTGGGGAGGAAAAAGTCTAACTTGAATTGAGGTTTTAAGTCAATATCTTTAAATGTATCTCTTGAATCTTCACAATGTAATTCATCAGATATTAAATCCGCATCAATTTGTTTAACAGTAACACAGTTAATTGAATCTTCAACTGTGTGACTAGAAATTGATGTTGCAGCTATTCCAGACTTTACATTTTTTACTGTTTTCTGATTTATAGTTTCTCCTTTTCTCTGGTAGAAAACCTCTATAAACATTTGTTTTGTAAGAACATCCAAAATGCATATGCATGACTGTCTCATAAATCTGCAGATATCGTCTAAAGCAACGAAAATAGATTCAGTGGAAAGCAGAACATGCTTACATACTTGACATCTGAAATAAATACACTGATCTTGTGCTAAGTGGAAAGAGGGATGATTTCTGGACAGATGGCTCAGGAGAGCATTCCAGGTCTTAAATAAATTGATGCAGTATTTTCATTCCCCATAGCTCTGAAGAAACAATAGACCTATATTAAATCCAAACAATTAGATAACACTTTTTTCTTTTAGGATAGGAACATGCAATAATGTGCTGCCAGACTGGTATAATAGCTTACTAGTTAAAAAAAGAGTACCAAACAAGGCTGCTCATGATAAAATAATGGTTAATAAAGTTATACACACTGATGCTTTTTGTAGTTTGCACTATTTGTTTTTCCAATGTGGTGCCAGAGGGTTAGAAAGCATGTTAGTATCAGTCTCTTTTTGCATAAAATACGGCACTTTTCATGTTTTACAACAACAGCATCTTAATATACTAAATGCTCCTAATGTAATGACAAATGGTTGGTGACTAGCAGTTGTGCTGCTCATAATTCACATATTTACTTTACGTCAGTGCACAAGCTATGCGCACTTCTTGATTGAGGATTCTGCTTTATTCAAACTAACAGAAACTCATCTGTGTGTTAAGTATACATTTTCTTAAGCTAAGCCCTGAAAGCAGAAAAATAAATACAAATAAAATGGAATTGTTTTAAAATGGAATAGGATTGGAGACCACATATTTAAACCCGGAGTTTGATCCATTAGAAAATTGTACTTTTTCCAAACATTCATTTGCTTTTAAAGCAAAAATAAAAGGCTTTTGGGTATCTCTGTCTACTGTTTTGTAATGCAATTTTTTTGTTGTTGTGTAGGTGTTCATGTGCTTTTTATTTCTCTCAGAGTAGAAGTGTGTTGTGTATCTTTGCACTATTTGATTTACATGTGAGTTTTTCAAAATGAAATAGTTTACTTTGTGCACTATGTTATTTATTAATTATAATAACTAGAACTTATTAATTTAAAAGATTTAGGAATAAAAAACTATATTTAACTCAGCTTCTTTTAATTTATTATAATTAGAGAGATATAGCCCTCAAAAGTTTGGTTACCAATATAGTACCCCAATTAATGGGAAGGTTACATTTCCAAAAGTTAGAGATTAAAAAGATCACAAAAAAGTGAAGAACTGTGAGTCCTATTGTGAAAAACTATGATGCCCAGTGTTGTGGAACCTTTGCACAGATTCAGACTCTGGTCATCAACAATGACCAGTTGGTGAGAGGATACGATATAGGCAAAATTATTATTTAAAAGCAGAGATTCTTTTTTTATTCCAAGTGTGCTAAATTTACAGTAATTGCAAAGGCAATGTCTTGAAATTATATACACAGTTCATTGCAAGAACATTAACAAAAACAAGCAGAAATATGTGCAGGTGCTATATATAATAATTACAGTGGCTCCAACAAAAAGTGACAAAAAAAGAAGCACAAACAAAAAGATTCTTCCTCCACCTTCCACTAACACAGTTCACAAAGGATGGACAGAAAAACAATCTCAAAAACCAAAAAGTGAAAAACCAGGCACATGCACATCAATAAAGAATAATTACTATATTCTAAAATACTGCATTCTAAAGATGACTCATAATATTTAATTTGTGTGTTTTATTTTACTGTATTTTTATTTTAAAATTATTTAGATAATGACTGTTAACTTGTGAACTTAGAGCTCATATGAGAAATGTTCTGTAACTGAAACAGCAGGCAGGTATAATTGACCTCCATAGATAATTAAAATTCATTAGTTTATGTTTTCTAAGTCTGTGTCTAGATCAAATTCTGGAGTGTATGCAAAACAGACATAGACAGGAATTCTAGGAAAATAAGTATAAAATTGTTAAAAGAGTGGCATTGTTTTTTAGAATGTACATGTTTAAGCTTAGATAAAGTATCCAGTGTGTGTGTGTGTGCTTGAAAGAATATGTGAAATGAAGGCTTGGGATTTTAAAATGAACATATTTCAAAAATAACTTAATTAACAATCAACCAGACCATGGGAACATATCAGTTGTCCCAGTTTTTGCAAGATGTAATATTTTGCATAAGGCAGCCAGTGTGACACTATAATTTTTTTTTTCTTAAAGTATTAGAAGCAGAGAGAGAGAGAAAAACAACTGCCAAAGAGAAGACAATTTGGTTAGACTTTGCCACCTACAGACCACCCCTCCGCTCTCAACAATCTCACCTAGTTCTTGAAAACAAAGACTGCAAAAACCAAAGTTACAGCCACTTGATATAAAGCTTGCTGTGTGACCCTGATTTGAATCGTTCAGGTTGTATGTTTTTATATTGTGATGTGTGAATCACTGTCCTGCAGCAAAGAGAAGATGCTGAGTCCAAAGGCTTCAAGAAAACTAACTTTATTCCAATCAAAATAGGAATAGTCAGGGTATATATTCAAACTGGAGCTACGAGCAGGGATGGGGCCAGGTCAGTGACTGGGTTATAATGTTCCCTGCATCACCCACTGGGCAATAGACATGTTACATGGGAAGATTGTGAACCTGCAGTTGCCTTGGCAATAGACAAGCAATCTTTGACAGATGTGTCAGTCATGTTTAGACATAGAGCACCGTAGGTGAGGGTCTTAAAAAAGTTCAAAACTCTCAAAATCTAACAGTTATACCTGGTTTCTCCTTCAAACAAATATAATGATGAAAAAAAATTTTGTATTGCTTTGCTGAAGCTGTCCTGTTGTTTACTGATGTTTAGCAAAAACAAATGACTGTTAATGAAACAAACAGTGTCCATTTACATTAGGCTATGTACTGTCAGGAGTAGCAATTAGCCCTTGGCTTCTGTTAGATTGTGTATCCCTTTCAAAAGTAGTCATCAGGATAAAAAAGCCTGGCAGGAGTAGCCATTCCTGGCTTTTGTTAGGGTATTTTGAAGTGTAGCTCTTTCAGGAGAAACAATCTGAAGTGAATCCTGGCAGGGATGCCTCATGATTGAAAACGGCTTCTAGCCTCTGGTAAGGTATAGAAGTTGAGGTAGCTGGCCTTGGCCAGTGTTGAGATTTTCGTTGTTCTGTATTTGAGCTTATCCTGAATAGGTAAGTTTACAGGACGTAATTCGTGTGCGAATCAAGGCTAACAGTTAGGAATTTCCTATACTAATTTGTCCAACAATATAAAAATAACCCTCAGAGGATAAAATGCCTTTCATGGACACTTTTACAATATAGAAGAACCTTCATCAGACATATCAAATATATACAATCAGAAGCAATCTGCCTATAATAATATATACAAAATTATCCACTGTTTCTTATCTGCTCCACGTGCTCAGAACACTAAGTAGCCAAAAGGCCAATCAATAGATGATTCCTGGTGGTTTAGACTACTGCTTTATTTATTTATTTATTTGTTCATTTGTTTATTTATATCTTTGTGATCAAATATACATTGAAGTTTAAATAACATTAACAAGCAATTGAAATAACACCAACAGGTTTCTCATTAAATAAACAGTCAAAAGATTACTGTAAAGAACAGTAATAACAGTAAAAGTACCACCCACCCACAAAGTTTGTCCTGTTATAAAGCTGAAAAGAAAACTGCAAAACCTAGAGGAAAACATAGCCCAAACACAAGACCCCACTGAAACAGGATTTAAGAAGCAGGGAGAGGAGAACAGCAGCAAGTAATATTTGTAATATATGAAACAGATAACCCATTGATAACTGCCGTTCTAGGAGAGTAAGATTGAAAAATGTGGCTTGCCAAGATGCAAAGGAGATAGAAACATTTAATTTGCTTTGAGAAGCTAATAATTACTTTTAGCATGACTACAGTTTTATATGGCGAGTCCTTTCCTCTCAACAAATTCCTACATACATCTTCCGGGACCTACTAATCACGAGTAACCAGTGTAAACTATTATTTTTCAGTTAGAAGTTTTTTTGGGTGGAAGAATCCTGAATTCCTAGTTTTGTTTTTATTTTGAAATAAATGGCTGACTTGTTTAATGTGAAGACAGGAAATACTTTTATTGTGTAGCAAAATTTTACAGGAAGGATAGAGGAAAAAAGAAGAGAAAAAAAAAGCGAGGGGACATAATGGCAGACATCCAGTATCAGCAACATTAGAAGACTGTTAGGAACACCACCGATGTCAGTTTTGGATGGTTGGGAAATGAATGGGTGAAAAATCTTGGGTTATTTAAATATGAGCTTGGTCCCAGTGTACCTATTTCACCTGTTCCACCATGGCTTTTCTCATTACCTATTGTGGATTTGAGTATCCTGGAGAAAATGATGAAAAAAAGCAGAATGTATTTCACTTGTGCAAATTGTTAGTTAATATGTACAAATGCAATGTTATGGATTTTTACAAATTTATTTAGATAGTTTGAATGATCCGGTGACTGTTCATACAGGGACTTTAGTGTATTTTCTTGTATTTCAAATTAACATTAGGAAAAGACTGTCTGATAACTTGTTAGTATTCACCTCAGAGATGGTGTCCATAATTATTACATTGGGATGGGTAGAAGAGGTCCACCCAGGGCATGTACTGATTTGTTCTGATTCATTATCTGCTCCATCAAGTATTAAATCAGTAAATTCCAAATGTAGACCAGATATACTGTACTAAAAGAGATACAGTAACATCTGTGGAAACTGAAAATCATTTGGCATAGATCTTTATTTCCTATGGGTTCCTGCTCATGTAGGTATTCTGGGAAATTAGATAGCTGATAACTTGGCTAAGCAGTCACTCAATATTAAGAATAAATGTAACAGTGGCATTGCATACAGGGGAAGCAAAAACCTTAATAAAAAATCAGTTAAATCAATTTGGCAAAACAGCTGGGATAAAGACAAGAAAGGAAAGCATTTACATGAAATTCAGAAGGTGGTGGGAAAGAGCAAAGTAGTAATACAAGGGAGGAAGTCATTATCACATGATTACATTTTGGACACACAGGGTTGAACTATTCACTTTTTAAAATAATTAAACATGACACAGGGATATCCAGAAAATATAATTATCCTGAAACAATAAAGCATATATTGCTGGAAATGTACTGCATATGAAGAACAAAGAATATATCTTTTTAAAAACTGAAATTTATGGGACAAGAAGTTATTATGATAGAAAGTATATTAAGGCAGTGTTGGCAAGATAATGTATACAAATTCTTATTTGAATTTTTAAAAATTATTGGCCTTTTTGATATTATTATTTTTTCTCCCCATCACCATTCCCTGGTAGGATATGCTTCCTGAGTCTTTGCTCCACACTCCAGGGGCCTCATGTATAACGCCGTGCGTAGAACTCACACTATAACATGGTGTAAGCACAAAAGCGGGATTGTGCGTACGCACAGAAAAATCCAGATGCAGGAATCTGTGCGCACGCAAAATTTCACGTTCTTCCACTACATAAATCCCGATCAGCGTGAAAAGTAACGCACGTGCACGCGCCTTCTGTCCCGCCCCAACTCCTCCCAGAATTACGCCTCTTTGAATATGCAAATCAATATAAATAGCCTTCTGTGAAAAGACAATGGGAAAAGCACAGGGGAAAATATAAGAATTTCAGCGAATACCAAGTGGAGGCAAAGGAAAAACATACTATTTGTTGGTTTAAACAGTGGTATAATCAACAAAAGAAAGTTGATCGAGTGACAGAGTGTCGGAAAAAACTCGAAAGATCAAATTCACAAAGTTGCACAGTGCCCGAAATAAAAAAGAAATCACATATCAAAGTCGCCGTGAAAAGGCAAGTCGTAGCCCACCGTCTGAGTGTCATATGAAAGCGTATTAGGGTACAAACAAAAAACATAGGCACACAGTGGGAAAAAAGCACGAAATGTCAACTTTAATCTCGAAATTTCCACTTTAATCACGTAGTTTATTTTGCCATTAAAGTAGAACATCATAAACTTCATCTTAAAATCGTTTATTTTACTAGTTTCTCAAGTAGCTTGTTAAATGCTTTGTTCTGTGTTTGATCTTCTATGTACTCTGTGTGTGAATCACTACGTGTTTCCGTTCTTTCTCTTTCTCCGACAGGACACAGAATGCATTACATTCGAGATATTACAGCTCTCTGAATAATTAAAATACTGAGATGTATACGTGATATCATTTTCATGATGATAGGAATGAAAGCATGTTATTAAACATGGGAACACGGTGGCGCAGTGATTGTTCATATCTCACGCAAGAGGCTTGCTGCGCCATGTGTGACCTTCGATGAAATAATTTATTACAGAAGTACTGTCTCTTTCAAACGTACTAACCTCCAATTCCTGTCCATACTTTTCTTTCTCCAGTCGCCACACAATCAGCTCTGTAATAGACGTTAAGCCATTTGTAAGCTTAGAACGCCGATTCTTCAAAACTTTTAAGGAACATTGAAATATCTTCGTAGTACATGTTTAATTATTCTATTCGTCTATCCTTCCAGTGTCGCGTCAGCACCAGCAAGAATACAGCGCAAGGCAGGAGCTTTCCTTGAACTAGCTATACGCTGCGGCACCGTGTCCTCACATGTTTAATTATTAACAATACAGATTATTTAAATGAAGTTAAAGTTTTATCTGTATACTATAAGCAACATATTTTGCTGCATTTCATCTTAAAAATGATATTGTCATCATACGCGCTTTATAAAGGAACTCCGAGTCCAGCTCAGGGCGGCAAAAGAGCAGTACAGGAGAAAGCTGGAGCAGAAGTTGCAGAACAACAGCATGAAGGAAGTGTGGGATGGGATGAAGATCATCACTGGCTGCAGCTCAAAGCGGGGTACCACCATCGAGAGAGACGTGAAGAGAGCAAACCAAATGAACATCTTCTTTAACAGGTTTGACCACCCTAACCCACTCTCACCTCGGAGTACTGCACTCTCTACACATCCTTCTGCTGATACCAACATAGGAGAGACATCCCCACCCACAATTACAGCAGCGCAAGTGAGCAGAGAGCTGAGGAAACTTCGTGCCAGCAAAGCAGCAGGTCCAGATGGAGTATCGCCACGACTGCTGAAGGTCTGTGCATCAGAGCTGGGGGGTCCTCTACAGCGCATCTTCAACCTGAGCCTGGAACAGGAGAAAGTCCCTAGGCTTTGGAAAACATCTTGCATCACCCCAGTCCCAAAGGTATCACGTCCTGGTGAGCTGAATGACTTCCGGCCTGTCGCTCTAACATCACATGTGATGAAGACCATGGAGCGGCTGCTGCTTCACCACCTGAGGCCACAGGTCCAACACGCCCTCGACCCTCTGCAGTTCGCATACCAGGAGAAGGTGGGAGCGGAAGATGCCATCATCTATATGCTACATCGATCCCTCTCCCACTTGGACAGAGGCAGTGGCGCTGTAAGAATTAAGTTTCTAGACTTCTCTAGCGCCTTCAACACCATCCAACCTCTGCTCCTTAGGGACAAGCTGACAGAGATGGGAGTAGATTCATACCTGGTGGCATGGATCGTGGACTATCTTACAAACAGACCTCAGTATGTGCGTCTCGGGAATTGCAGATCTGACATTGTGGTCAGCAACACAGGAGCGCCGCAGGGGACTGTACTTTCTCCGGTCCTGTTCAGCCTATATACATCGGACTTCCAATATAACTTGGAGTCCTGCCACGTGCAAAAGTTTGCTGACGACACTGCTATCGTGGGCTGCATCAGGAGTGGGGCAGGAGGAGGAGTATAGAAACCTCATCAGGACTTTGTTAAATGGTGCGACTTAAACCACCTACAACTGAACACCAGCAAAACCAAGGAACTGGTGGTGGATTTTTAGGAGACCCAGGCCCCTCATGGACCCCGTGATCATCAGAGTGACTGTGTGCAGAGGGTGCAGACCTATAAATACCTGGGAGTGCAGCTGGACGATAAATTGGACTGGACTGCCAATACTGATTCTCTGTGCAAGAAAGGGACAGAGCCGCCTGTACTTCTTAGAAGACTGGCATCCTTCAACATCTGCAGTAAGATGCTGCAGATGTTCTATCAGATGGTTGTGGCGAGTGCCCTCTTCTATGCAGTGGTGTGCTGGGGAGGCAGCATTAAGAAGAAGGACGCCTCACGTCTGGACAAACTGGTGAGGACGGCAGGCTCTATTGTTGGCATGGAGCTGGACGGTTTGACATCCGTAGCAGAGCAACGGGCACTCAAGAGGCTCCTATCAATTATCGAGAATCCACTACATCCATTAAACAATGTCATCTCCAGACAGAGGAGCAGTTTCAGCGACAGACTGCTGTCACTGTCCTGCTCCACTGACAGACTGAGAAGATCATTCCTCCCCCAAACTATGCGACTCTTCAAATCCACCAGAGGGGGTAAACGTTGAACATTATTCAAGTTATTGTCTGTTTTTTACCTGCATTTTTTATTACTCTTTAATTTAATATTTTTTGCTGCTGGAGTATGTGAATTTCCGACTGGGATTAATAAAGTATCTAACTATCTATCTATCTAAAGTAGCGCAGGTTGTGCAATATTATAACTGTAGTGTAAGTTTACAGTGAGGTGATTGTACTTATAAGTACAAACAGTTCTACAAGGAGCACTTGATGGACTGATTGAGTGCGTTTATAGTTATTGGGATGAAACTGATTCTGAAACGCGACGTCCGTACAGGAAAGGCTTTGACGCTTTTTGCCGTGGTTGAGGTAGTGTGTAGCCTACTTGAAACTGTATACCGATAATTCTCTTTCCGATCATCTGCTGCTGTGATTCACACTCAGATACAGTGATATAAATACTCCGAGTGGTGCAGTGAGAGTAATATGGAAAAAGATGATCCGCAGTGGCAACCCTTAACGGGAACAGCAAAAAGAAGAACAAGATGCAGTGAGCGTAACAACGCTAAAGCAGTTATGGTATTTGGAATACTATGGCTATTCCCTGGCCCATTATATTGCTACAGGTTAATTACAATCAGATGCATTACACTAATAAACAATATGCAGTTAATTTCAGTGTATTTATAAAGCCGCGTCAGGAATGTGGAGCTAAGAAAGAAAGGATGAGCACACAGGAACAGTAGTTTGACCATTCTGTGGACCATTATATTGTTACAGGTTAATTACAATCAGATGCATTAAATTTATGAACGATATGCGGTTAATTTCAGTGTATTTGATAAAGCCACCGCCGTGGATGCGGATCTAAGAAAGGGTGATCACACAGGAACAGTAGCACTGCCGCCAGTCTGCAAAACCGAGCGGAGAAATTGCGTACGTCAAGGTATGAGTTACCGTGGAAATGTGCATGGCTTTACGCCAAGTTTAGGTTTTATACATCGCGATTTGAGCGTGGAAAGGTTCGTACGCAACATTTCTGTGCGTATGCACCGTTTATACATGAGGCCCCAGATCAGTAGGTAGCAATAATGCACTATTTACATGGGTCTGCCAACTGCCATAAAGACCCAGAAGAAGATGAAGAAGAAAACACAAAAACGAAGCCACTGGGTAGAAGGGGTAGATCTTCCATTTATGTAAACAGGTCTGTGATGTGTTATGTTTAAAAATACTTGGAAACATAAACCTTTTGGACTATTATTTGGGATTATAATGTGGTTGTGGATTTTAATTGAAATGGAGAAACTTCAGGATAGTTCACCAAATGGATTAAATTCTCAAACTTTATACCAAGGAATAGCAAGCATCATTTTTATAAAGAAAAAAAGTCCCATTGGATGGTTGGGTGAGATTAATCTTATGTCAATAAAGAAAAAATTGGCTTTTTTTTTTGCTTTTTGGAACTGTTAAAAATGACAAACTTGTTTTTATTTAGTTTATTCTAATATTATTCTGTTTAGATATTCCTGTATGTATGTGTATCTGTTTGTGATTTGAATATAAATTCTTAGTACATTTGGCTTTATTATATGGTATTTAAGGTGTGAATAGCTATTTCTTTTCCTATTAGCATTCCAGAATTCAACACTGGTTGTTTTGTAGCCCAGCTTGTTGTAAGTAGTGACAGTTGATTGTTTTACATGGAAGACATGTATCATGTATCAGCCACTGATCAGGTGGAAGTTCTGTATATCTTTCTGCACTTCATGTCTTACGCTGATATCTGTTGCTTGTTTACCTCTATGGCAAGCTATTCTTAGAACTTTTATTCAATCTGCTGTTAACTTAAACAACATGTGTAGATGCCAGCAACACAACTAAGCGACCTGCAACTTTCTGTCCATGTAGTGTCAGATAACTGCCTTGGCACTGGGTCAGTTTGAACCCTAGAGATATGCTGCTAACCTATTGGGTTCCAGGTCAGTGTGCAACTCACGAGAATGAAACAGAACAGCGTTACAACTTTGTTCCTCTGCCAAGTTTTCCCTCAATAAGCACTAAACAAGCAAATGCATTTACAACCATAAATATTTATATTTGTATTAATACACTATAAAGAGCCATAAAATCTTTCTAAAGCAGTTAGTTTGTGACTTGGCTTGTCACAAAGACAGGTCTTTCTGATGTTTCTTCTTAGCAGGATCCATCCTGTGAAGAAGCAGGTCCTACAATGAAGAATGAATTCTGGTCATCTTGATTTTTAAATAACAAAGGGAGTAAAAGGAGTGCTACTTCAAGTGGCACAGCAAAAGTGACATCATGGTTCAAAGAGATTCTTCTCCTACATTCTTAAAGAAAACGGGGAAAGGCAGTTACTGACAAATTCACCACTTTTTCATGTCCTGTCATTCTTTCTAAGCTTAACAGTTGCAGTAAGGTCCTCCCTACACTTGTGTGTCGATAGCATTAAAGTTACAGCATTCATTCATTTTATACAAATAACAGAAAACAAAATGAACTTTTTTGAACAATTATGAGTTATTATAAAGAAATAACTATTTCATTCTTTTCTTCTTTAAGTGTAATTTCATCACAGACCATGAGCATTTCGTCTGTGGTTGGCTTCATCTTTGAAAGATTGTTGTTTTATTAGGTTAAACAGAGAGTGCACTTGAAATGACAGTCACTCCCAGAAATTCCATTAATTAAAGCAGCAAACAGGATATAAGGATGGCCTGGACTCATATATATCATTTAACATTGTGTGGACTTGAAAAATGCAGTAATTAACGTTGGCATAAAACACATGCAGATTCCTGTTTTTAGCAGTCTTTCCAGATGAATATTACTTTCTAGGAAACTGATGTCCATACACTTTCAACAAGACCTGCACATGTTTTTGAAGGAAATATTGCGCTAATATTTAAATACAACCTATGGATGATAGAAAAATGTTCTAACATGTTTGTTCCTCCAGCATATGGCTAAAAGGCATTCAGTCATATATTGTTATATTACTAAATCTGTTTATGTGCTCTGTGCTTGTCTTCTCAAAAGAGAAATATACAAGAATAAACTTAATTGAATTGAATACACTGGCAAATGTAATAAGTGACTAAAACAAACTAAAATATAATCATCATTTTAATGGACTAAAAGCTAATCGGAATGAGATATCTTATAATGTGGCTTCAACTCCTAGAATAAACCGTGTGATAACATCAAATTTTTGTTATTAACTAATGGACACTGATACCATACAGAAAGAGTTTTTGTTTTCAAAGAGTGAAAGAAATAACCTAGAATAAACATGAGTAAGCCAAATGAATCTTCATCTCATTTAAATTTCAGATTTAAAAGTCAGATTTTTTTTTATTGAAATATACATTATTTTCAAAGTATTAGTCATACTGTAATAATATTGTTAGTGGAGTATCAAATTTATAAAATGACACTGAAGTGTTGAGTTTTGAATGTGATTGTTTAAAAGCACTTAAAAGTATTGTCAAAATGCTTTATTTTTAAAGAAAATTAGTTAAGAGAGCCATGTAGTTTTCAAGGATGTATTCAAGATAATGAAGTGCTGTTTATACTGTATGAGATTTAATACAATAAAAAGGATGAATTGTTATACTGAAGAAGACAATAGTCCCATTTATAATAAAAGTCAATGAGAAAGGAATCCTCATAATTTCTTTACACATTTTGCAATTAAACACGAACAAAGTCAAAAGAGTCAAAATAATTTGTATAACTAATTTACTGAGTAGAAAATTGAAGCTTCTTCTTTCTTCTCCTTTTGGCTTCTCCCGTTAGGGGTTGCCACAATGGATCATCTTCTTCCATATCTTTCTGTCCTCTGCATCTTGCTCTGTTACACCCATCACCTGCATGTCCTCTCTCACCACATTCATAAACCTTGTCTTAGGCCTTCCACTTTTCCTCTTGCCTGGCAGCTCTATCCTTAGCATCCTTTTCCCAATATACCCAGCATCTCATCTCTGCACATGTCCAAACCAATGCAATCTCGCCTCTCTGACTTTGTCTCCAAACCATCCACACCAGAGCTGACCCTCTAATATACTAATTTCTAATCCTGTCCATCCTCGTCACACCCAGTCAAATTTTAGCATCTTTAACTCTGCTACCTCCAGCTCTGTCTCCTGCTTTCTGGTCAGTGCCACCATCTCCAACCCATATAACATAACTGGTCTCACTACCGTCCTGTAGACCTTCCCTTTCACTCTTCACTCTATAGCTGTTTTGCTATATGGTTGCGAGACATGTATCCAGCGACCTCAGATGAAGACTGGACTCCTTCGGTACTGTGTCTCTTGGGTACCGCTGGTTTGACTTTGTGTCAAATGAGCGGTTGCTCACAGAGTCCCAAATGAGGCATATTACCTGCATTGTGAGGGAGCGTCAGTTATGATACTACGGCCATGTGGTGCAATTCCCTGCAGGTGATCCGACTCGCAGGATCCTCATTGTTGTAGCTGGACCAGGTCAAGAGACACTCACCAAGGGACGTCCACATAACCCCTGGCTGCGGCAGAGGGTCATTTCTGGAGAGTGGCACTTGACCGTGTGTCTGCCTGGGGGGTTGCCAACCAGGATCCCAAGCTGTTTCGTCGTGTTGTGGGTATGGCAATACGCTGTACCATTACATGCTCTCCAATCTGAACTGACCTGACCTGGCCAATTTTAATACTCTAAATTATATTATTTAGAGTAGAGTGAAATTATACATATTATTGTAGAGTCAATGAAAAACAGCAACAAGTTAGGAATTACAAAAATTAAGTACAAAATTGGAGACACTTTAAAACTGGTCCCACACAGTAAAAAAAAAAAAAAAGATACAGTATATATGTAAGTTCCAGAATGTTTGCTTAGTTATTTTTAGGCAAGCGAGAGTTAGTCCATGCCAGATTTACAAATTATTGTAGTTGCAGATGAACAAATCTAAAATTCCATGAAAAAAAAACAAAAAAGCAAGGGTAGCATAGTGGCGCAGTGGTAGCGTTGCTGCCTTGCAGTTAGGCGACCTGGGTTCGCTTCCCAGGTCCTCCCTGTGTGGAGTTTGTATGGTCTGCATGGGTTTCTTCCCACAGTCCAAAGACATGCAGGTTAGGTGTATTGGCGATCCACAATTGTCCCTAGTGGATGTGTGTGTGTGTGTGTGTGTGCACCCTGTTGTGGGCTGGTGCCCTGCCCAGGGTTTGTTTCCTGTGTTGGCTGGGATTGGCTCCTGTGACCCTGTAGTTAGGATATAGCGGGTTGGATAATGGATGGATCGATAAAAAAAAAAACAAGAAATCATTTTGTCTTCAATTGTTGAACACTGGTATTCTCTTGTTTAAAAATCCATTCATTCTCCAATTCTGCTTCCTCTCCAACTCATGCATGCATGGCACTTAGCCAGCTATATAAACTACCACCTACTTCACCCACTTATTATAACATATGTTAACCTATGAGTGACTTTTAGATGACTTTTTGGCAATGTTAATTTATTATTTTGATATTTAGGACAAAAAAGAAACCCCCAAATATTTATAGAAGACCATTTTCTTTAAACCTGCTTCATTTCAGATTATACTTACTGTATGAGTGGTAAAGGTCTAGTAAATTGCAATACAAAATGGTAAAGACAAAAGCAGTGTTTGTTAACTGTGATTTTTTTATTAAAGAAAATATTTACAGAGGAGCAAAAAGATCTTGGTTTCAAAGATCTTGATAGAATGTTCAAAAATTGCTTTTGCATAGTGTTTTGAACATTGCTGCAGGCTGCAGAAATAAACAGCTGTTGCCTGTGAGAGTCAGCAGGTGGACCACAATTTAACTGTCTGCATATTAGATTTTTTTTTTGTCTTAAAAGAAGCACAATTCAAAGCAGCTGTCAGTTAAGCCCCAAATTCTATTCCTGGACCAACTCATTTCAAGGTTCAGGTCTGTAACCTACAAATAAAACAAACAGTCTTCAAAACAATAAGGCTCTGTTTGTCATCTGTGGTGTCCACTGATTATGCCACTGATTATGACTCAACAGAGCTAAGACCTAGATGAACATGGTCTCCTTTCTGGCTCTCCTCCCCAGCCACCTTTATTGGTAACCGCTGAGATCCACAGAGCCTAGCTCCCTCTTCCTGCCACCTCCTCCTAGGGATTACTATCGTGCTGTTTTTCTGGCAGTTGTATTTGTGATGCCAGCTTACACAAACCGCAAAGACCGTTATCTTTTTGAACTGGCAATTAGACAGACTAACAGACATGGGGACAGGATTAAAGAAGGACCAGAACTTTTTTGCATTGCCTCCTTTTTTTGGTGATGATGTTAACAACTTTGATTAGTTATTTGTTCTAAAAAGAACAAAAAGGGATTAATTGTTAGGAAAAAATTTCTGTGTGAATTTGTGAGTGTGTCTGTCATATGCAACTAAGATTTTCTGTGCTATCTATTTCCAGCACATTTACCATGGAGTCGATGGAACCATATGACATTTAAATGTTTTAACTGTAGTATTATATATGATAAGTTCCTCTTCAATGATACAAAGTTTTCCAGACACTTTTAATCTATCTATTTTGGGACCGTTAGATTCACAAAGATACAGTATAGTGTGTGATTTGGATTATACTATTTACTGTATCTCTGTGTAGATTGGTTCACACTAATGTATTTCTTAACTATGTTTTGCAGTTTACCCTGATTTTATACCTGGAATGCTCTCCCATATTTGGCAGCCTGAACCAGTTGAGCTCTTCTTATGTTGAGACTGTCTCTGGCTTGTTTTAATAAAGAACATTCCTCTTGAAAACATTAGAATAGTGATCTCAGCTATTATGTAAAAGAGAATTTCCAAAACAGTTACTTACTGTCATTAATAACTTTTATTGTTGTGACATTACCACAGTGATTGTGAGGTCCTTGCTTGGTGCCCATTATTTTTAAGGTACCTATTCTTTCCTTTGCCATTTATTCCATATTTCCTTCATTACTCTAAAACATTTTGTTTCTCATGCTTTTGTAAAGTGTTTTTTCAGTGCTGCTTCTGTCATGCTCAATATGCACAGATGCATTTATAAAAAAATAAAATAAAAGTATTAAATAACAACATGGTAAAACTGAAGATAGGTAACATGTGTTGAGGAAAATTTCAGATAGGCCCATTGACTAACTTAAGGAAAAAACCTTAATTAATAGCCCTAACAATGAACCTGCAAGGACTCAGTCAGCTTAACCTGTGCAGTCAGTGAATACCTGTTGCCAGAAACTCGACAAAGAGCCATAGCAAGGTTTGGGGCAGCCACCCATATATTATTTCCTGGCTGCAAAATTGAATAAAGTGGATAGCACGGATGTGCACAAATCGGAGTCCAAAACAGAACTGAGAGGATAGGGGAAAGGTGGTTGTTTAGAAAGGCCAGTATAGGAAATGATCTCAAAGGGGCCTGAACTGGAAGGGTCTTCATCCATAGGCTTGGGCCTGGAAATTATATCAGAGGGGCCAGAACCGGAAGGGTCTTTATTAATAGGCTGGGACCCAGAAGTGACGTCAAAGGGATCTGAACCAGAATTGACGTTATCAGGGCCAGATGGAATTTCCCGTGAACAGTCTGCAGAAAAGTGAGAAAAAGAGTCAGTGCACTCTGCCACATTCCAGTCTGGCTCGGAATTACCCTCATTCAAGCCCTTTAGCTGCCTCCCATGCGCATGTGTGTGACACTGTGTATGTATACAAAATTTAGTAGTGGTGCTGCACAGAAGGTGAGGGCCGAGTGAAAGAATGTGCACCACTTGCAGTGCTTCTAGCCAGTCCCTAGGATAAGAGTTCTGTTATTGCTTATGGTATTGAAGGAGATGCTTCTGAAGGTCTTTTCTAATCCAGACATTGTGGGTTCACGGCTGATCACCTTGAGATTCCACATTGCAAAATGTGCAACATGTTGTCAATTGTGGCATGATCCCATGACAAAATGCAAAATACAGAATACAAATAAATACATTAACATAATCAAAAAGCACACAAAGTGCAAAACCAAAGTAAAAGCCACAACACAACAGACAATAGATGATTTAGCCATCAGAAAAGTCTGGATTCTTGAAAAGATCAAATGATGATAATACAGTGATCCCTCGCTATATTGCGCTTCGCCTTTCGCGGCTTCACTCCATTGCGGATTTTATATGTAAGCATATGTAAATATATATCGCGGATTTTTTGCTGGTTCGCGGATTTCTGAGGACAATGGGTCTTTTAATTTCTGGTACATGCTTCATCAGTTGGTTTGCCCAGTTGATTTCATACAAGGGACGCTATTGGCAGATGGCTGAGAAGCTACCCAACTTACTTTTCTCTTTCTCTCTCTTGCGGTTTCTCTGATCCTGACGTAGGGGGTGTGAGCAGGGGGGCTGTTCGCACACCTAGACGATACAGACGCTCATCTAAAAATGCTGAAAGATTATCTTCACATTGCTACCTTCTGTGCAGCTGCTTAGTGAAGCGACATGCTGCACAGTGCTTCGCATACTTAAAAGCTCAAAGGGCACGTACTGATTTTTGCATGTTTGTTTTTCTCTGTTTCGCTATATCTCTCTCTCTCTCTCCCTGCTCCTGACGGAGGGGGTATGAGCTGCCGCCTTCAACAGCTTTGTGCCGCGGTGCTTCGCATACTTAAAAGCTAAACAGCCCTATTGATTTGTTTGCTAGAGATTGTTTTCTCTATCTATGTGACAGTCTGTGCTCCTGACACGCACTCCTTTGAAGAGGAAGATATGTTTGCATTCTTTTAATTGTGAGACAGAACTGTCATCTCTGTCTTGTCATGGAGCACAGTTTAAACTTTTGAAAAAGAGACAAATGTTTGTTTGCAGTGTTTGAATAACGTTCCTGTCTCTCTACAACCTCCTGTGTTTCTGCGCAAATCTGTGACCCAAGCATGACCATATAAAAATAACCATATAAACATATGGTTTCTACTTCGCGGATTTTCTTATTTCGCGGGTGGCTCTGGAACGCAACCCCCGCGATGGAGGAGGGATTACTGTATTACCATATTCAAGGCCTGCCTTACATAGTGGGGAACAAATAGGCAACTGGATACAGTGACCATACCCTAACTAAGTTTTAACTATAAAACCAGTGGCCTGTTAATAGACAACTGATGTATTGTTTATTGGGGATCATCACTCACAATACACTAAATCTGCTCTTCTCTCCTTTTCCAATTAAATAAAACAGGCACGTCTGTAAAACAGTAAATATAAATCAAATGGATTACCCTGTAACACTACAAAACTAAATAAACTAGTAGGGGCTTTGCGGTCTCTTGGCCTTAGAACCCCTGCAGATTTTTTTTCTTCTCCAGCCCAACTGGAGTTTTTTTTTTTCTGTTGTTGCTTTTTCTGTCCACCTGGCCATCTGACCTTACTTTACTCTTTATTACTTAGTTTTGCTTTATCTTATTTTTGTTTCATATAAACTTTTCTTTCTTCATCTTATAAAGCACTTTGAGCTATACCATTTGTAAGAAAATGTGCTATATAAATAAATGCTTTTGTTGTTGTTGAAGTACATACAGGTAGTCAAAACAGTGAGCAAAATTTCTAAAATAAAAGTTGAAAAACATTTGAACCAAAGTGACCATACTCCTTGAAGTCATGGTGTTGCGGCCCTTTTGGATATCTGGACAAAACAGCATTTCCAGATGAACAACACAAAACATAACATTAAAGAAAATAGGCACAAACAATGACACAAAATTATGCTAATTTTGTTGTCACACCTAGTACTGTAAAAAAAAGTTAATGCTATTGGTTTTGTGTGTGGCTATGCAGGGCCAGATTTATTTTCATGCTGCCGTTTTGTTCAAATGGCAAAAAATAAATGATACAGCCGTAACAACTATAAGAGAATATAAACAGAAGTGGAAGTACTGAAGTTGCATGTGGGAAATTATTTTCTGTATAGATAACAAAGTGTGCTGAAGCAGACTGCCAGCAATGACTGTCGCAGTAAACAGTTGCGGGGCAGATAGTGGAAATACTTCCATCCAGTCTTTAGATGATCAGGCTACTGGATAAAAAAATACAACAAAAAGTAGAAAACAGGAAGTTGGTTTAGCATCAGAATTCTTCTACTCAGTTCAATGACTTCCAGACTACACAGGAAACAAATGTGTTATTGCTTTGGCTCTTCCACAACCTCCATTTTCCCCTAAAATTAGTCTCAGTACAATAGAATTGCCACATTCCTGAAAATATAAATTTAAATCAATTTAAAGTAAGTGTGTTACGCATATTGTTCCTATCTAGCCACTTGAATCCATGAATAACTACACTGTTAAACCTATAAGACATTGTGTTGCTGTTACCCAGATATTACTATAGCCCAATACATGCCTCTGTGTGCAGTAGATAGCCATTACAGTATGTTCAGGGCTCACTGAACCTGGTGAAATAGCTTTATTTATTCCCTCTCTTGCTGGCAGATTGCGCTATCAGATGCAGACTTAACCGGTTTCATGCTTCAAGCACCTGATTCTTATATTTTTTACACCTTTTACACCTTCTTTGTGTGCCCTTCCTGTCTCAGAGACCAAGTGCACGGTTCCACCCTCTTCCAGTCTTCTTAAGTGAACGTGCTTTTTATCTATTACATGCATTAACAGCCACTGTTTACTACGCATTCATATTGCTTTGGTGCAGAAAAAAAAGCTTTCTAAAGATAAGAAGACTAGAAGTGCTGTATAGCACAGCAGCTTTGCAGCAACTGAAAACAGGCTTTAGTAGCAAACCTCGCAGATGAAATAAAAAGTTGTGCATCAAGGTCACACTCCAGAAAACACAGGTAATCAGAAGAACATTAGAATATAAGACGTTGTCCTCCACCTTCTAATGCCTGGATACATAGAGATACAGGACACAGTTATCTGTATAGACAGCACAGTGTTATTTGAAGAAAGTCCTTATGGGCTCATTATAGGGAGACTGTTAAGTTTTATTCTTGAAAGAATCAGTACTTGGGTCGATTGAGGATTGCACCATGTGCAGTTTTGGTGCATTTCCATTATTTTAAGCAACTAAGACAAGTCTTTTTTTTTAAAGTGCACTGATAAAAAGCAGATATACAAAGGAATGCAGATAAGTATATACAGTACTAACTTTACTCTATGCAATCTTATCAGGGAGCTTGAAAATTCAATTCTTACATTTTTGTTCTTTGACACCTTGCCCCATCTTAGTATTAAGTAAGTCTTTTTTTACTTGTACTCTAACATATTATGTTTTGGCATCTTAATTTGTGTCCATTTGTACCTAATTTGGTTTGTTTAGATGTGTGTCATCTAGAACTTGCTAAGAACTTGGTGACTTAGGTAGGGACTCACAGTGAACACCTTGGGTCTGATGAGCTATGCAGGTCCTTTGCTGGTTCTAACTTAAACCCTTTGGCTATTGCTCTTGTTATCAAGCTGGAAATTAGGTCAGTTTGGAATGTTTTTTTAGCAACACATGCTGTTTTCTTAGTGTTGTTGGGTTTTTGGCATAATAAAATAGTGCCAAGCTAAAATAAACAAAAAGATCTCTGTTGTTGAGGATAAGAGAAGATTAAAACAATGAGAAACACAACTAAAGCCAGAATATCAAACTACCATGGAATGTTTTTATAGTGACAACTGACCTGATTTGTACATATAATTTCGGCTGGGCTGCTCTTCTTTACACTACAGGGCTGTTATAGCTGTTTTTGTGTTTCAAGTATAAAGATCTCTGATGAAGACAGCACTTAACTCCCAGTTCTGGGTTTAATTCTTGAGTCATTAGTCTGCTTAAAGTCCATATATTCTCAGCACCGTTGTTTAAATGGGAAGCTGCTGATTCACATATAAGGTACAGCTACTAAGCTGGAAAACCCTTAGGCTTCCAGTCCTGATACACCTTCAAATAACACTGTGCTGTCTATACAGATAACTGTGTCCTGTATCTCTATGTATCCAGGCATTAGAAGGTGGAGGACAACGTCTTATATTCTAATGTTCTTCTGATTACCTGTGTTTTCTGGAGTGTGACCTTGATGCACAACTTTTTATTTCATCTGCGAGGTTTGCTACTAAAGCCTGTTTTCAGTTGCTGCAAAGCTGCTGTGCTATACAGCACTTCTAGTCTTCTTATCTTTAGAAAGCTTTTTTTTCTGCACCAAAGCAATATGAATGCGTAGTAAACAGTGGCTGTTAATGCATGTAATAGATAAAAAGCACGTTCACTTAAGAAGACTGGAAGAGGGTGGAACCGTGCACTTGGTCTCTGAGACAGGAAGGGCACACAAAGAAGGTGTAAAAGGTGTAAAAAATATAAGAATCAGGTGCTTGAAGCATGAAACCGGTTAAGTCTGCATCTGATAGCGCAATCTGCCAGCAAGAGAGGGAATAAATAAAGCTATTTCACCAGGTTCAGTGAGCCCTGAACATACTGTAATGGCTATCTACTGCACACAGAGGCATGTATTGGGCTATAGTAATATCTGGGTAACAGCAACACAATGTCTTATAGGTTTAACAGTGTAGTTATTCATGGATTCAAGTGGCTAGATAGGAACAATATGCGTAACACACTTACTTTAAATTGATTTAAATTTATATTTTCAGGAATGTGGCAATTCTATTGTACTGAGACTAATTTTAGGGGAAAATGGAGGTTGTGGAAGAGCCAAAGCAATAACACATTTGTTTCCTGTGTAGTCTGGAAGTCATTGAACTGAGTAGAAGAATTCTGATGCTAAACCAACTTCCTGTTTTCTACTTTTTGTTGTATTTTTTTATCCAGTAGCCTGATCATCTAAAGACTGGATGGAAGTATTTCCACTATCTGCCCCGCAACTGTTTACTGCAACAGTCATTGCTGGCAGTCTGCTTCAGCACACTTTGTTATCTATACAGAAAATAATTTCCCACATGCAACTTCAGTACTTCCACTTCTGTTTATATTCTCTTATAGTTGTTACGGCTGTATCATTTATTTTTTGCCATTTGAACAAAACGGCAGCATGAAAATAAATAAAACTATTGGTAAAGTGTTTTATTAACACCAAAATCAAAATTACAAAACGCACTAACAATTCAGTTCAAAACATTTCAAAATCTCAAAATTAAAACACTGAAGAGTGATAATGGACTTGTCATTATTCTCAGCAGCTTATGGCTTTCACAACTGCTTTTGTTCTTAAGGAATAAATTAAATGGATTCATTAAATGGATGGATAAGTCAGCAAGCTTTTTGGAGTACATGTTACACAAGATGACTCTTAACTGTAGATACACAAAATAAGTTATAATGCAGTTTAGTTGAAAGAACAAACATAAAAACCTACAAATGCAGACATCTGATGAATAGCAAACAAACAATGTGCTTCTGTATATTGTGGTGGATTGCAGGTACTCATCAGAACATCATAACACTGGTGTGAGTTTAAGCCTTTCCTCTTAAAATACTTTTATACATTTAAGATGTCTACACCGATTCTCTAAAAAGCCATCAATCTTTTTGCAGCATCATCTCATACAGATCAAATACTGGGAATAGGGCTATGGTACTCTAATCCAGTCTTGGACTTGAGTCTTGACTCGAGAAGCTTTTTCGGTTCTCATGGATTTGCATTGGACTTTAAGTTTATAAGTTTTTTTTTGTTCCTCTGCAAATGACTCGCATCTGTATCAAGTTTCCATTAGTACAGGTCGCTCACTGTGCTTAATTTCTTTGTGCACTTTTATTGCAGTTATTTCTAAGGTTACCAGTTGAAATCACGTTTGTACATATCCTAAATAGTTCTATGTATTGTTTGTCATGATTAGTGCTCTCCTTTTCTTTGTAATGCTTTCTTATCATTACCCGTTAGCCAGGAGCAGTATTTCATATCTACTATGTTACTTTACTTGATTAAGTTTTTGAGAATATTTCTGCTTTACTTGATTATAAAATTCTCTATTTATATTTTATTTTCACTACATTTTTAATTGTAAATGGCTGCCTTTACTCCTATACTTATCTAAAGCTGCTAGACACATTTGTTACTGTAACATTAAACCATGAATCTAAAGGGCTACACAAATACACACAGTTCTTTACTCAGTGAATCACCTAATACTGTATATGCCTGTCCCAATAGTGTGCTCCTTGCTGCAGTAGACTACAAGTATTGAAGTGTCCACTGCTTCAAGTTGCAATTACATTGCTCTTAGTTCAGTGATTATAACATGACACCTAAAGTTCTATTTTTCTGTGCACAGTATCACAGTTCAGATGGAAGAATCAAAAAATGATTTTGCCAAACCTATCCTTATTTAAGCTTTGTTGGAAATTTGTAAACAACAATTTCTTGTCCATATTTAAAAGACCTGTTTAACTTTCTGTGAATGAAAGAATCCCTGTAATAGAGGCAATACATTTTGTCAAATGCTGGTTTCAGGAACTTTTCATCAAACCACAAAAACACATAGGGATAAGGCCTACTGCTGTTTTATCTAAGCAGAGGTAGTACTAGGGTGTTGCACCATGTTAGCCATTATGAATGTAGTGAAAAGTCAAGCTTTCGAGGCAACTAAGGCCCCTTCTTCAGGCAAGACTACATCTTGCCTAAGCAGAGGTTGAGAGTGATGACATCACTTCTGGTTTTGGGCTTGACAACATCACTTCCAGTCCTGGTCCTGTCGATGTCACTTCCATTTCCAGCCCTGATGACCTCATTTCCTCTGCCTAACTTTAAAGCCACCATTTTATCACCTATATATCAGTTCCATCTTGAACTTATTTGAAATTCATTTTTCTTTGCCTCACAAGCACCAAACCACAACATACGAGTTGGCTACCCTAAACCTTTTTTGTCTCTCTCGTCCTTTTTGTTCTGAGAAATATATAGTGCCCGGTATATTGGAGTGGCCAGGAAAGAGAGCATGCATAGGGCATTATCTCCCATGGAATGCTAGACGACAGCCCCCCCAGGTTGCTGCAGTGCCAAAAATTCCCTAAGGGCTTCATGGGAGATGGAGCCCTGCTATTCAGCCGTGTTAGCTCCCATGGGTGTTGTCAGGGGGTTCTGCAGGGACTGGAGAGCCCAACCTTGTCGGGCTTCCGTCTCACACAGGAAGTACCTCTGGCCATGCTAACAGGCCAGGGGTGTTACATAAAAGAAGTATGCTGCCTCTGTTCCAGGAGCCAGAGTCGGGACAAAGCATGCTGGGAGGAGTAGAGGCAGAGACGATGAGACACAAAGAGAAAGAAAGGAAGAAAGAAGAATGGTTTATTGAGGTGCTTTGGTACCGTGTTATACTTGTGCTGTGGGATATGACTCTGGGAAGCGTTTCCCATAATAAAAACCTGTGTTTGTGCTGGTTTATGCTTGTGCCTTGCATCTGTCTGTGTCAGGTTTGGGGAGAAGGAGCACCACCTTCAGGCCACAATATATATACATGCACAAACGTTTATGTGCATACTGATACTGAGCAGTCCAGACAGATATTCAGCAAAAGCTGTAACAACTTACCTGCCACCTTGCAATAGCAAGTAAAGTAATCAAAGAAAAAACCTAAAAGCCTGCTGTTTGCAATATTATGTTATTACTATAGAAATGGATTTTGTTAAAAAAATGATTATGTGGATATTTGTTCCTTTCTCATTTAGATTTAATGTTTTGTTATTGCTTCTATAAGATATTGTAGTTCCATTACAGAGATTATTATTTTTTGTTAGCTGATATTGGCAAGGTAGCTAGGTAACTATGTATTTTAGGCTAAATGTAGATGCAATTTACTAACAGCTCTATATAGAATCCATAATGAAATACAATGCTTTACATTTACTCAACTGAAAGAATATTTACACAGAAGCAATTTACTTAAAATACAATTACAGTTTTTGTATGGACTGTTCAAGCATTTCTGGACAGGTCAATTGCCTACAATTAAATGACTGAAGTTTGAGTGTGGCTGTATTCATTTGTTAATATACAATGAATGTAACATCAAGAACAGGTTCCTGCCCAATGCCTATTACTAGGTCTGTCAATTTCATAATATTGAAGTTATGCATTTTTTAAGTCATGATGTACTTTGCATCAGAAATTTATCATAGTTTGTTTTTAAGCATGTGTATTTGAGTATAGTTATAATAATTGTACTTAAACAGTTGCAGGATCTATTATTCAACTGTGAATCCTTGCCAAAAAAGATCTGTTTGCCCACATAGTTATCTATACTAATAAAAGGCAAAGCCCTCACTGACTGACTGACTGACTGACTGACTGACTGACTGACTGACTGACTGACTGACTGACTGACTGACTGACTGACTGACTGACTGACTGACTGACTCACTCACTCACTCACTCACTCACTCACTCACTCACTCACTCACTCACTCACTCACTCATCACTAATTCTCCAACTTCCCGTGTAGGTAGAAGGCTGAAATTTGGCAGGCTCATTCCTTACAGCTTACAAAAGTTAGGCAGGTTTCATTTCAAAATTCTATGCGTAATGGTCATAACTGGAACCTCTTTTTTGTC